>NC_047506.1:1429623-1645554 GCF_902827115.2 Pseudochaenichthys georgianus | reverse complement strand
TTTGAGCCCGACACACAACACACACACACACACACACAACACAACCACACCAACACATGGAGGCACACACACATTACCTGCTGCTTAGACCAGAAGAATGATTCCTCCAATAAAGACATTACACTCCAAATCTGCTTAACGACCGCTCCGTGGACAGTAATGGTTTCAAATTGAACTTGGCCACTGTGTGTGTGTGTTGTGTGTGTGTGTGTGTGTGGTGTGTGGGTGTGGTGGGTTGTGTGTGTGTGAGGGTGTGTGTGTGGTTGTGTGTGTGTGTGGTGTTGTGGTGTGTGTTGTGTGTGTGTGTGCGTGCGTGCGTGCGTGCGTGTGTGTGATAGACATAAAGTGAGAAAGAGTAAAATGAGGAGGTTATACACAGACACACATTTAGACAAGATAAAAGCAGAGGGACATTTAAAAGACGATATTGAGTTTGTATGTTTAGGAACATGGTGGAGCTGATTTGTGTGTGGCTTCTGTTTTTAAAGGGGCCCCACTCTGCTCATGTTCAGGTTCATGCAGTATCTGTATCTGTGTCTCCTGGGACATGTCTTAATGTCTTAATGTCTTAATGTTCACAAAGCTCTTCATTTCTCTCATACTGCCTGCACCTTTTCACCCTCTGTCTGAAACCAGAGCCCAGTCTGCTGTGATTGGTTAGCTGGCCGGCTCTGTTGTGATTGGTCAACAAGCATAGTGATGTCCCGCCCTTAGCCTATCACGTACAATGTGTTGGAGCGCTAGCCAATAGAAGTGCGTGTTACATATTTATATCACTATGCTTAGGAAGTAAACAAAGGAGTCCAATGGAGGCGTTTCAGGCGGGGGAACTTTTTATTTTAGCCTTTGCAGATTATTTCAGGCTCAGGTTCAGGTTCAGGTTCAGGTTCAGGTTCAGGTTGTTTATTTGGACCCGTAGGTAGATTCTGTTTGCAGAGAAAAAGAAAAGGGTTCCATCTGACACAAACAACAGACACATCTCTAATAAAGGACTAGTACAGTACAAGTACACCCGGCTCAACCAAATCTCAAAATATTTCAAAAACATTTAAGAAGGAAAACACTAGTACAAACATGGACATTCAAAATTCACAATTAAATAAATAAATACAAATAGGCATCTGTGTGACCTGTATACCCCGACAGGAAAGGGCTTTTATAACATGTGACCGTCTCCCTCTGCAGCGTGACCTCCGTGCAGCACAGCCACCTGATGAGGACGCCCAAGGTCAGACATCTCATTTCCTGCTTGTGAGTTTTAAGAGAGTTTAGTTGCTTAAATCCTTCATTTGACTCTTTGTTGCTTCTCCTTTTTTTTCTAGTCTCTTTCCCTCTCTCTTCATATCAAGGGGAAGCAGGGTCTCCCACCCCCCCCCCCCGAACATCTGAGGACATCCACTCCGACCGATACCAGGTGAGGATACACACATCACGTGATCAAGAGAAACACGAGGGATACAATGTGTGTGTTTCTAAAGATGTAGAAGTTAAAATGGATTCATGCAGCCTGTATTTCCTCAACATGTACGACGAGCATGGGTTAGAGAGAGGTGGGAGAAGTACTCAGGTCTGGTACTTTAGTTAAAGTAGAAGTACTCAGGTCTTGTACTTGAGTAACTAGAAGTACTCAGGTCTGGTACTTGAGTAAAGTGGGAAGTACTCAGGTCTTGTACTTGAGTAACAGTAGAAGTACTCAGGTATTGTACTTAGTAACAGTAGAAGTACTCAGGTCTTGTACTTGAGTAAAAGTAGAAGTACTCAGGTCTGGTACTTGAGTAAAGTGGAAGTACTCAGGTCTTGTACTTGAGTAACAGTAGAAGTACTCAGGTTGGTACTTGAGTAAAGTGGTGGAAGTACTCAGGTCTTGTACTTAGTAAAAGTAGAAAGTAAGAAGAAAGTACTCAGGTCTTGTACTTTAGTAAAGTACAAGTACTCAGGTCTTGTACTTAGTATAAAGTAGAAGTACTCATATCTTGTACTTGAGTAAAAGTAGAAGTACTCAGGTCTTGTACTTTAGTCAAGTAAAAGTACTCAGGTCTTGTACTTGAGTAAAAGTAGAAGTACTCAGGTCTTGTACTTGAGTAAAAGTAGAAGTACTCAGGTCTTGTATTTAGTAAAGTAGAAGTACTCAGGTCTTGTACTTTAGTAAAGTAGAAATACTCAGGTCTTGTACTTTAGTAAAGTGGAAGTACTCAGGTCTTGTACTTGAGTAAAAGTAGAAGTACTCAGGTCTTGTACTTTAGTAAAGTAGAAGTACTCAGGTTGTACTTGAGAAAGTAGTAGAAGTACTCAGGTCTTGTACTTGAGTAACAGTAGAAGTACTCAGGTCTTGTACTTTAGTAAGTAGAAGTACTCAGGTCTTGTACTTTAGTAAAGTAGAAGTACTCAGGTCTTGTACTTTAGTAAAGTAGAAGTACTCAGATCTGGTACTTTAGTCAAGTAGAAGTACTCAGGTCTTGTACTTTAGTAAAGTAGAAGTACTCAGGTCTTGTACTTGAGTAAAAGTAGAAGAGTACTCAGGTCTTGTACTTGAGTAAAAGTAGGAAGTACTCAGGTCTTGTACTTGAGTAACCGTAGAAGATACTCAGGTCTTGTACTTAGTAAAGTAGAATTACTCAGGTCTTGTACTTGAGGAAAGTAGAAGTACTCAGTGTCTTGTACTTTAGTAAAAGTAGAAGTACTCAGGTATTGTACTTGCGTAAAGTAGAAGTACTCAGGTCTTGTACTTGAGTAAAAGTAAGAAGTACTCAGGTCTTGTACATTGAGTAAAAGTAGAAGTACTCAGATATTGTACTTGAGTAAAGTAGAAGTACTCAGGTCTTGTACTTTAGTAAGTGGAAGTACTCAGGTCTTGTACTTGAGTAAAGTAGAAGTACTCAGGTCTTGTACTTGAGTAACAGTAGAAGTACTCAGGTCTTGTACTTTAGTAAAGTGGAGAAGTACTCAGGTCTGTACTTGAGTAAAAGTAGAAGTACTCAGGTCTTGTGGACTTGAGTAACAGTAGAAGTACTCAGGTCTTGTACTTTAGTAAAGTAGATGTACTCAGGTCTTGTACTTTAGTAAAGTGGAATTACTCAGGTCTTGCATCTTGAGTAAAAGTAGAAGTACTCAGGTCTTGTACTTGAGTAAACAGTAGAAGTACTCAGGTCTTGTACTTATGTAAAGTAGATGTACTCAGGTCTTGTACTTTAGTAAAGTGGAATTACTCAGGTCTTTGCACTTGAAGTAACAGTAGAAGTACTCAGGTCTTGTACTTGAGTAACAGTAGAAGTACTCAGGTCTTGTACTTTAGTAAAGTGGAATTACTCAGGTCTTGCACTTGAGTAAAAGTAGAAGTACTCAGATCTTGTACTTTAGTAAAGTAGATGTACTCAGGTCTTGTACTTTAGTAAAGTGGAATTACTCAGGTCTTGCACTTGAGTAACAGTAGAAGTACTCAGGTCTTGTACTTGAGTAACAGTAGAAGTACTCAGGTCTTGTACTTTAGTAAAGTAGATGTACTCAGGTCTTGTACTTTAGTAAAGTGGAATTACTCAGGTCTTGCACTTGAGTAAAAGTAGAAGTACTCAGGTCTTGTACTTTAGTAAAGTAGAAGTACTCAGGTCTTGTACTTGAGTAAAGTAGAAGTACTCAGGTCTTGTACTTTAGTAAAGTAGAAGTACTCAGGTCTTGTACTTGAGTAAAGTAGAAGTACTCAGGTCTTGTACTTGAGTAAAAGTAGAAGTACTCAGGTCTTGTACTTGAGTAAAAGTAGAAGTACTCAGATATTGTACTTGAGTAAAGTAGAAGTACTCAGGTCTTGTACTTTAGTAAAGTGGAAGTACTCAGGTCTTGTACTTGAGTAAAAGTAGAAGTACTCAGGTCTTGTACTTGAGTAACAGTAGAAGTACTCAGGTCTTGTACTTTAGTAAAGTGGAAGTACTCAGGTCTTGTACTTGAGTAAAAGTAGAAGTACTCAGGTCTTGTACTTGAGTAACAGTAGAAGTACTCAGGTCTTGTACTTTAGTAAAGTAGATGTACTCAGGTCTTGTACTTTAGTAAAGTGGAATTACTCAGGTCTTGCACTTGAGTAAAAGTAGAAGTACTCAGGTCTTGTACTTGAGTAACAGTAGAAGTACTCAGGTCTTGTACTTGAGTAACAGTAGAAGTACTCAGGTCTTGTACTTTAGTAAAGTAGATGTACTCAGGTCTTGTACTTTAGTAAAGTGGAATTACTCAGGTCTTGCACTTGAGTAAAAGTAGAAGTACTCAGATCTTGTACTTTAGTAAAGTAGATGTACTCAGGTCTTGCACTTGAGTAACAGTAGAAGTACTCAGGTCTTGTACTTGAGTAACAGTAGAAGTACTCAGGTCTTGTACTTTAGTAAAGTAGATGTACTCAGGTCTTGTACTTTATAAAGTGGAATTACTCAGGTCTTGCACTTGAGTAAAAGTAGAAGTACTCAGATCTTGTACTTTAGTAAAGTAGATGTACTCAGGTCTTGCACTTGAGTAACAGTAGAAGTACTCAGGTCTTGTACTTGAGTAACAGTAGAAGTACTCAGGTCTTGTACTTTAGTAAAGTAGATGTACTCAGGTCTTGTACTTTAGTAAAGTGGAATTACTCAGGTCTTGCACTTGAGTAAAAGTAGAAGTACTCAGGTCTTGTACTTGAGTAAAAGTAGAAGTACTCAGGTCTTGTACTTGAGTAAAAGTAGAAGTACTCAGATCTTGTACTTGAGTAAAAGTAGAAGTACTCAGATCTTGTACTTGAGTAAAAGTAGAAGTACTCAGGTCTTGTACTTGAGTAAAAGTAGAAGTACTCAGATCTTGTACTTGAGTAAAAGTAGAAGTACCAGAGTGTAGGAATACTCTGTTACAGTGAAAGTCCTGCATTCAAAATGTTCCTCAAGTGAAAGTAGAAAAGTATTCTCATCTAAATATAGTGAAAGACAGTAAAAGTAGTCGTTGAGCAGATTGGTCCATTTCAGAATAATATATATATATGTTTTATAATGATTGATCATCAAAGTGTTCTCATGTACGAGCATTTGTTAAACTGCAAGAGGTGGACTTCAATCAGAGTACAGGTTTAGTTGTCGGGTTCGTACCCCCCCCCCCCCCCACATGTCTACTGTTGATTAGTGCTCTTTATAAGCACTGGACAACGAGTAGTCAGTAGCATCATAAAACCTTTTTTTTAGGGTGTGTGTGTGTGTGTGTGTGTGTGTGTGTGTGTGTGTGTGTGTGTGTGTGTGTGTGGTGTGTGTGTGTGTGTGTGGTGTGTGTGTGTGTGTGTGTGTGAGCGTGTGTGTGTGCGTGTGCGTGTGTGTGTGTGTGTGTGTGTGTATGGTCTGGCGTTGATCAAACACTGCTCTCACTTTTAACACATAGCTTCAAAGTTAATCGGGAGTCAGTGAGTGCAGTGTACTTCAGTTATATCGCTCAAAGGGAAACTGTTTTCAAAGACTTTATAAACTCTTAATGAGTAAAGGGAAAAATGAATAATAATTAAATACACATATTTACAAATTAAGAAGATTTTTGAAGGGAGGCAAATGTGGTTCATTTATGTGTAAAGTCGATTTATTCAAGTACTGTACTTAAGTACAATTTTGAGGTACTTGTACTTTACTTGAGTATAGTTTGCTACTTTGTACTTTTACTGCACTACATGTATTTAATACCTTTAGTCACTTCACACATCTGGATGAATGATGTGAAATATAATAACCTCTTAAATCAGACTTTAGTTCCACCTGGAGTAAATCCACCAGCTACCCTGCAGTCTACAAAGTACTTCAGACTAGCTGCACCTTCACCAGCTTTGAGAACACTTCCATGATCAATCATTATAAAACATATATATATATTATTCTGAAATGGACCAATCTGCACAACGACTACTTTTACTGTCTTTCACTATATTTAGATGAGAATACTTTTCTACTTTCACTTGAGGAACATTTTGAATGCAGGACTTTTACTGGAACAGAGTATTCCTACACTCTGGTACTTCTACTTTTACTCAAGTACAAGATCTGAGTACTTCTACTTCTATTTTTACTACAAGATCTGAGTACTTCTACTTTTACTCAAGTACAAGACCTGAGTACTTCTACTTTTACTCAAGTACAAGACCTGAGTACTTCTACTTTTACTCAAGTACAAGATCTGAGTACTTCTACTTTTACTCAAGTACAAGATCTGAGTACTTCTACTTTTACTCAAGTATAAGATCTGAGATACTTCTACTTTTACTCAAGTACAAGATCTGAGTACTTCTACTTTTACTCAAGTACAAGATCTGAGTACTTCTACTCAATACAAGACCTGAGTACTTCTACTTTTACTCAAGTACAAGACCTGAGATACTTCTACTTTTACTCAAGTACAAGATCTGAGTACTTCTACTTTTACTCAAGTACAAGATCTGAGTACTTCTACTTTTACTCAAGTACAAGACCTGAGTACTTCTACTTTTACTCAAGTATAAGATCTGAGTACTTCTACTTTTACTCAATACAAGATCTGAGTACTTCTACTTTTACTCAAGTATAAGATCTGAGTACTTCTACTTTTACTCAAGTACAAGACCTGAGATACTTCTACTTTTACTCAAGTACAAGATCTGAGTACTTCTACTTTTACTCAAGTACAAGATTTGAGTACTTCTACTTTTACTCAAGTACAAGATTTGAGTACTTCTACTGTTACTCAAGTACCAGACCTGAGTACTTCTACTGTTACTCAAGTACACGATCTGAGTACTTCTCCCAGCCTTTGTAACCATCCTTGAGATGAGCTTCACGGTACTCCCTGTGTTTCAGACGTTCCTCCGCGTGCGGGCCAACAGACACACCCGGCTGAACGGTAAGCTGCACTAAACGTGTTCCTCTGCTGACTCAGGCCAGTGCTCTCGTAGTCGGCTTTTCATTTGGAAAAACTAAAGAGTCAGTTCTTTTAAATCATTCCAGTCTCCATTGTCCCCCCTCCTCCCTCCCTCCTCCCCCCTCCTCACCCCCCCCCCCCCCCCCCCTCACTCTGTAGCTAGATATCTCCCTTTTCCCACACCATCTCCACCGGCCTAGCGCCCACACGAGCAGAGGAGCTATTAACCTTTGACCTCTGACCTCTTGATATGTTAACAGTCGATGACCTCTGCTGGTGCAGGTGCTACGTCAAATCCGCCCCATTACGCCCCCACAGCGCAGGAGCCCACCTAGACTGCATACGAGCCGGTAAGACACCCCGAGGAGCACTTTGTCCGTCCGCACGTTTTACACCAGCAGCGATAGTTAAACATATTCAGCTGTGGAGCCTCAGCCATCTGACAGGCAGCTACAGAGCCACACCGTTTACAGACCAAGCAGTACTCGGCACGAGAGGATGTGACGACAACGACAAGTGTCGCCTTAAGCGGTTCATTTCATTAGTTTTTGTTTTAGATTCTCATCATTTGCCACTTGCTCGAAGGTGTCGATGTGTGGTTTTGTCGGTCGGAAACCCAAAGATAGTTTCAATGTGATACGAAAGAGAATAGCAATAACATCCCAATTTCATACACCGTTTTTGCATACCTTGAAATTGACCAACATACAAAATAATTGGCGATGATTTTTGAGTCAATCTGCTTATTGAACATGTGTCTCGCGTTGGCCGCTCTAAGACAGAAGGCCAACGCATTCTCGAGTTTTATCCGACCGTAATTAGGACCATAATTGATGAAGTACTAATACACGGAACAAGCTAAAAGTGAACTATTGGATGTGTTTTTATTAAATGCCTAAAACTGATTTATGAAGCAAGTGTTTTTAGTAGATTAATAAAGAATTAAATTACAATTAAAAACGATTTTTAAACGGTGCAGTACCAGGGTTTGGTAGTACAACATAGGATTTATAAACCATCAAATAAACAATAATAAAACAACCCATTATCTCCCGAAATGTCTCGTCTGTACATCCATAATAAAGTCCTGACCGTCAGAGCCTTACGGTTCAAAGAGTGTTTCTGAAATAAATGACATAAATAAAACCTTTGCAACACCACTGGAAAGAGATTGCTTAAGCTTGTGAAGAATGCTTTTAAGAACGCTTTTATTTGAAGTGTCCCCCCCCCCCTTCTTCTTCTTCTTCTTCTTCTTCTTCTTCTTCTTCTTCTTCTTCTTCTTCTTCTTCTTCTTCTTCTTCTTCTTCTTCTTCTTCTTCTTCTTCTTCTTCTTCTTCTTCTTCTTCTTCTTCTTCTTCTTCTTCTTCTTCTTCTCTGACACAGACGTCTCTGCTGTCATCGTCTCGCTGACTCTCCAAACTGTCCAGCTCTCTTAGTCGTATCGGGTCTTATGACCGGACGGCATAATGAGCTCTAAATACACGGAGGAGAAAGAGGGGGGGGGGGTCCTCTGTTGATTAATCAACCTCTCCCTCTGTGTTTCATGAGCTCTTCCTCATCTATGGCCGTCTCTTTAACCCTCATTATGTTCGCTGCGATGGAGGCTCCCGGGTCACGGCCACCAGCTCTCGCACTGTGTGTGTGTGTGTGTGTGTGTGTGTGTGTGTGTGTGTGTGTGTGTGTGTGTGTGTGTGTGTGTGTGTGTGTGTGTGTGTGTGTGTGTGTGTGTGTGTGTGTGTGTGTGTGTGTGTGTGTGTGTGTGTGTGTGTGTGTGTGTGTGTGTGTGTGTCCACTAACCGGAGGGGCCCCACTGTCATCCAGTAGGAATTAGAGGACCCTAAAACTTAATGTCCCCTTATGCAATCTGCAGTCAGTCAGGTCACAGCGGGAGGAGGGGCAGTTGGTGTTCTGCCATGTTAACTTTTATATCGGAGAGGAGGGTGTGTGTGTGTGTGTGTGTGTGTGTGTGTGTGTGTGTGTGTGTGTGTGTGTGTGTGTGTGTGTGTGTGTGTGTGTACAAATCTATGAAATCTGCATTTCCTTTTCACATTTCCTCGAGTTGACGTCACAGCAGACCGAGCTGAAACAGGCCGAACAACTCAAAGGAATTCAATCCAAATGATATTTTAGTGATGCCCGTCATGTCAGCTATTCTCCCCACATGAATATCTATTCATGACTAAAGGGAAATAACAGACACAATCTTCTTTTTCACAAGTTTAGTTTTGACTAGAAAGGCAGCGATAAGGCAGATTTGGAAACTCAAGGAAATCCAATCCAAATCCCGTTGAGTAATATTGCTATTCTTTGCATATGAATATTCACGCTTAATTAAAGTAATAATATTTATATTCAGAAATATTGTGGCTCTCAAATCTCCCTATTTAATTCTTTATAGTCTGCCCCAATTTCAGCCCTGATATCTTTTTGGAAAATGACAATTTAAACCACTAATGCACACACTTACCAGAACCCTGACACAGACTTAGGAAGACTGATATCAATGAAATACACCGTACCTTCTGCCATTATAAACATGTACATTACCCTCCTTTAAGCCCCCTTACTTCCCCCTAATGACTACTCCATAATGTTTTCTATCTCATGGAAAATATTTGAATTTTACGACACGTGTCTCTAAATGTCATGGAAATCCTCGACTCAATCTGCTTTCAGGAATAAAGCGCGCTCGTACAAAGTTTAAGAGTCGTTACGGGACCGACTTAAAGTCACCGTGGCCCGATTTAAAAGTCCCTGCATCTTATTCGATCTCCTCTCTGTTTCCAGTGAAGATCGGGAAGCTGAAGAGGAGGAAACCAGAAGACGGACAGGTGCGTGTTTCACTCCGTTTCCCCCCCGAGAAAAGACAGATTGTTTCCCTGACATTTCCATTGTAACGGGAGACGGGCGCCGACCGCTTTTGTTCTCGAGGCATCAGGATCACTGTCAGCCGCGGTGTATCCATGTGAACACCGCTGTGAAAACACGGATCAGATACGTAGCTCCGGGCTGCACCGGGCATATGGACGCACGAGTGTGTACTTATGACCGTGTGTGTGTGTGTGTTTTATAGGAGGGCTCAGCGGACTTGGTGCCGCTGCGGGACGAGTGGAACGAGAGGAGGAGGATGCAGATGTCGTCCTTAGTGGGAGGGTTCAAAGGTACATCTGTGTGTAAAGTGTGTGTGTGTGTGGTAGAGGCACCCATGTATGAGATGTGTGTGCGGTGGAGGGGGGATGATGTGAGTGAGTGACAGTTGGAAAGCCACTGAACTTTTCAGTCCAGATGACAGAGGAGAGCGATGCCTCCGAGGCTCACATCTAAAGAAACGGTTTGTTTAGCGGAGGAGGAAGATCTGACCGGCAGACAGAAACACACGCAGCACTTTCATTCCACAAATAAACACATTTAAACATATACAACAATAATGAATAAAATATGTCTGTGTCCTTTCACAATCAGTCCTTCCTAACCCTCGCTCACCAGTCCTTGAATCGTGTCCTCAGGAGCCGTGTTGGTGAGCTCGACCTCTAAAGAGTGTCAAAGAGACAGCGACGCGGACCTGGACGTGGACGGAGACGACACTCTGGAGTACGGCCGGGCGCAGTATCCTTTCACACGGAATAAACTCTGAATATAACTGGGTATCTAAGGTTTAAAGCACCAGCAACCTACAAGTCTGAAAAGTGAAGCCAATGAAGAAGTGATAGAAAGCTGCTATATCTCTAATGTCCAGCAGGGGGCGACATAGAAGTCTGATTGTATAGAAGTCTATGAGAAAATGACCCGACTTCTAACTTGATTTATTCATTCGGTAAACATGTTCCTGATGAGATTATGGTCTCAATCTATAGTTTAAAGTCTCCTTCAAAACAGCATGATGGTCTTTGAGTGAATTATGGTCCCATTTAGAGTGAAATAGATGATGAAGGTCGGGGTTACCTTATAATTGACAGGTCGCTAGCACACTTGTTATGGCGCATTTCCACTGCAGGCCTCGCTCGGTTTGGTAAGGCCTTATTAGGCCCGGCTCACTTTAATGCTGCGCTTCCATTACAGTTTAGGAACTGGGGCAGTTACTATAGTAACGCAGTGTAGGCGGAGCCGTGATGTCATCTTCAATGAGCGCCCCAGAAAAACAACACAGCCGTTAGCAGTTAGCCCTCAGAGCTCACAGCTCCTCATATCTGTTCAGAAACTAGACAGAAGTTAAACAAGTACAAACCACAGACTGCCTGTGTCATGGAGAACACAGTCGCTGGTTTGTTTATGTCTGTAGGCCGTTGTTATGAGTGTGGACGGTCGGAGCATATATAACGTTAGCTTAGCCGATCTCCATTCAGAAAACACGCATTTTAAAAGGTGTTTCTCTGCCGTCTGTCTGCAGACTTGTCAAAGCATTAATTCATGGTGTTTACTAACCGGTATCAGTGTGTTGTTACTTCGGCATCACTTTGAAACGTGTATTACAATTAAATCACGGTCAAATATGTTCATCTTGTTGTAGTTGTAACTTGTAGCCCCCTTGCCAGCGATTCTCTCTCTAGTTGAGCATGCTCAGCCCGACTCAGCCTGGTTGTTCCTGGCCCTAGAACCACCATTTAGTCGGGCCAGAGAAAAGGTGAAAAAGTCGCCCCGGGCCGAAACTAGGCCGAGTGGAAACGCAACCAAAAACGGGCCCCGCACGGCTCGGCACGCTTAAAGCGAGCGACCCGCTGCAGTGGAAACGCGCCAGTCTGTTTTCACTTTATTAAAATGTATTTGGTTTTCTAAAATCGTCTTTGACGGCAATTAGTTGTACTTTGCTTCACCATTACTGTATGTCCTTTCCGCTCACAACAAACAAGGTGACGCAGAGAAAATACCAAACTTACAGTAAGTCCACAAACCAATAAGTGACTTCTCACATACGGTCTGTCGGTTATAGTCAAGCAGGACCAATATGGTATGGATTCAAAATAAAACATAAGCATCTCCTTGTGTTGTTCTGTTTCCTGACCTTTGTCCTCAGATACACAGAGACAGATGTGATCCCCTGCTCAGGAGACAGCTCCAAGGAGACGACCGTGAAGTAAGCACCTTTAAAGAGACTACATCACATGGATCATCAATTAAAACTATCTTACGCATTTGAATTCCTCACGTTCAATGTCTGTTTTCTGATATGTGTCTGCAGCAGAACGTTGCCTGACTCCAGACTAAGCCTTGAGTTCTCCAAATGGTCGAATGACGGTAAGTGAACTCTGAATACAGAATTGATTGAGTTAAGATAAGAGGGCGTCTCTTATGTATCTGTGTGTCTGCTCCTCAGGGAGTCCGTGTACCAGCAGCGGAGAGAAAGTGGACGGCAGCAGCGCCGGGCTTCCTCAAACCTGCAGGAACTCTGAGATTGAAAGGTGGGTTTTTATTTAGTTTCACTCAGAGCTGGCGACACACTGCAGACACGCCCAGGGCTGCAACTCAAAACCATTTGTTACTGTGGATTTCATCCGTGGATTTTCTTGATTACCGTACTTTTCGGACTATAAAGCGCACCTGCATATGAGCCGCAGCAGCTAAATTGTCCGTCTGTCTTGCTCTCGTTCTGTCTCTCGGTTCCACTTTTACTTTGGCGCGCGACCTGTCTCACTCTTTTCCGGTGTAGGTACCAGATGTGTTCGGGTGTATTTACGTCGCATCCGTCATATCCGTCATATTTTACGGCAACTCAAGAGGGCCATTATGGTCAAATTCCGAACATTTAAACATAGCCGACACTTCATTCTTTACTTTGTCCGTTATTATATGTAGAAGATTATATCTTTTCTCCGTCATGTTGTTTCCATAGCAACAACTTCAAACAGGCATAGCCTACACTTCATTCTTTACTTTGTCCGTTATTATGTAGAAGATATTAATTTTTTCTCCGTCATGTTGTTTCCATAGCAGCTGGAGCCCGCCGCTTAAAGGTGGCGGGCGCGGACCGGTCCTAGAGCCCGTAGAGTTAAAGGTGGTTAATTTTACCTGTAAAATCCATAGATTTAGGAGGTCCCCTAGTGGCCGTTAGCTGTACACAAAAAAATGGGGGAAAAAGTCTCGGCTTATAGTCCGAAAAGTACGGTAAATGTTCGGTTTATAAAACTAAAATAGCAATCACTGTTTCCCAAAGTCAACGATGACGTCCTCTTATATCTTCCACAACTTTAAGATATTAGGTTTACTGTAATAGAGCAGTACATTCGGAACATATTAGGAAGTACTAATATATAGAAAGATGGATTGAAGAAGATTTTTGTATTTAATAGTTGACAACTCAACGGTTCATCTGTGTAGCTGTTGACCGAGTGCCAGATATTCAATTCAATTCATTCAAATGGACTTTATCGGCTTAAAGGATTGAAGAAATAATGTTTTCAAGGCTTCAAAACGATGCTTATCCTCTCAAGAGTCGGTTATCCCACTCTCCAGTTGTATGACTGTATTACAGCAGGTACAAGGATTGTTTGTAGGCTTTTTTGTCAGTTTGGTTTATTATAAATAAATGTATTTTCTTTACTAGTTATGTATTACTCACTCAATGTACCAACACAAATCATAAACTCTCATCACAAAAAGCCTAAAACTCACTTTTATGACCCTGTTGTAACGTAATTGTTCTTATTTTATAATGATTACTTGTTTACACGTGTTTTTAATGCCTTTGTTTTTGATCTGTGTCGAAACCACTCCGAGATGTCAAGAAAAGCTTCTATATATAAAAAGTGGATTTTATAGTTATTTTTATCATTCGGAGCCGAGGAAATGATACCACCTCTTCCTGTAAAGATTATTTTGAAACCTCTCACACACACACACACACACACACACACACACACCGATACACAATACTATATGAATGAGATGATCTCATCCATCAAGGTCAGAGCAGGCGACGCACATTTCATCACACTTAATGCCCTGCAGCCCGTACAGTATGTTTGCACATCTCCTGTAATTGTGCGCTTACGTCTATCTCTGTGAGGACGCTGACACCTCACCCCCCGCCTCACACACACACACACACTCACACACACACACACACACACACACCCTCTGCCTATGATAAATGAGACAGGGAATGCAGGGAATGTGATTGCTGCTAAATTTCATGCTCAGTGTCCATGTTGGCCAGCGAATAATTTAATCTGTCTTCGATTTACAAATGACTCTCCAGTGTCGGCCTGACTCACACCCCCCCCCCCCCCCTCTGTGTGTGTGTGTGTGTGTGTGTGTGTGTGTGTGTGTGTGTGTGTGTGTGTGTGTGTGTGTGTGTGTGTGTGTGTGTGTGTGTGTGTGCGTGCGTGCGTGTGTGTGCGTGCAGGCTCTCGGAGGATTCCACGCTGACAACTCTGAATGCACTTAAAGTTCGGATACGGGATTTGGAGAAGCAGTTGTCTAAAGGAGACAGATTTAAATGCCTCATCTGCATGGTGAGTGTGCGGCGGCAGATGAACCCGTCAGAGCGGAGAGAGGCAGAGCAGTAAAGCAGAAACTGGGGGTAGACCTGTGTTTCAGGCAATAATATCTGCCCCTTACTTCCCGTAGAATATACTGTCCATGTGGTGCTGGTGATATTCTGATATGTTCATACAAGTGTTGTCTTTTTTTAAATATGTGAAACATTTGAAATAATATTATTTTAAAAGTAAATGTGTTTTTATTGACATGACACTTTTAGGGCTGGCCTTGATTCAAAGAGACTACAAGGGAACTAAAACGCATGCAATTTTGTTCGCTCATCCATTGGTTGATTTCATCTCCAGATCAGCTTTTCCTGTATTTTATTTCTCAGTGCAAATACAGTTCTTCGCCAAAATAACATTTGTATATTCTCAAGCTCGAACAATAATGCAGAATGAACTATGCTTTTACAGGAATCTGGTTTATACGTTAAGCTCATTGTATATATTTATATTATATATGCACAGTATCGTGCTACAGTACAGCGTTACTTCAGACTGCTTTTACCATAAGAGTGCAACAGATTTTGTGATGAAACAAAGAGAAACATGTTTATAAAAGGAGAACAAATAAAACAATTTTCAACAACTACAGAACAAAAAATTAATTAAAGGGAAAATAAACATAAATAAACATGGACGACATGTTTCAACTGTAGTCCCTAGAAATATCCTTTAAGTCATAAAAAACTGAATTATATTATTACAAAATGTGTAAAATCGTTAACACCTGGAACATAGAGGTTCCTAATAGATGCCAATGAAAAACTCCAGAAAACAGTACATATTAAAAAGTTCATAAAGGTAAAAAGAAAAAGTTTTTAAATGATAAAAAACCAGTTAAAGGGTTTTTGATTTGAGGGGAAGCGTCTTTTTATGCTCTTATTCTGGTTACACGTGGACATCTAGTGGCAGCTGTGTGAACTACATGTGGAAACTCACCAGCTGTTCTCTGTTTCCGGCAGGACTCGTACAGCACCCCGCTCACCTCCATCCAGTGCTGGCACGTGCACTGTGAGGAGTGCTGGCTGCGAACTCTGGTAAACAATCTGAATTGTGTTATTCTCTGTCAAAGCTACGTGTCATGTATTATTAACACTTTAGATTAAGGTACACATATTCACCATCAACTAGTTGTTAATTAACATGCATATTAGAGCCAAGCTACTAGCTTATTGGTGAACTTATTCTGAGTTAGAAATACCAGATTTTAAGTTATTTTGACACGACTAACACTTGTAGTTTCATGTCTTGTTACATAAGAGTAGATCATATGTGTTCAGTGTTATTATGGGAGCATATTAAGACCCACTCATGTGCAACAACTTCCTTACTTACAATAAATAAGCACTCATTAGGGTTATTGAGGACAAACTCTCAACTAATGGCTTATTACTTATGGTCATGTAGAATGTAGAATAATAAGTGTTTTATAATGACTAATAAAGAGCCAATATATTGCTAACATGCATGTTAACTAGTTGATGGTGAATGTATGTACCCTAATATAAAGTGTTATCATTACCATTATTATTATTATTATAGTTATTATTATTAAATAAAGGACGTAAAAGTCTAAGAGTCATATTACAGTTTTTCTCCAAGACGTTGGCTTTTTTGTGTTAGTGTTTCCTTCCTGTAGACTGGGTACATCTCACAACTGTTTCATGGGAAATCACATCTCTATTGCATGTCAAGAGATATAACCTTCCCAATTAGGTTATTACCCCTAGTTATTATTGCGTCAATTAATTAACAATGAAATGAAGAGTTGTTCTGTTGTCATGTGAGCTATACTGGACACAATGTGAAAGAGTCTTTTGTAAAACTAACCGTATTACTGGATTAGCAGAATCTACCTACCTACCTTCCTTCCTTCCTTCCTTCCTTCCTTCCTTCCTTCCTTCCTTCCTTCCTTCCTACCTACCTACCTACCTACCTAGCTACCTACCTACCTACCTACCTACCTACCTACCTACCTACCTACCTACCTACCTACCTTCCTTCCTTCCTTCCTTCCTACCTACCTACCTACCTCCTTCCTTCCTTCCTTCCTACCTACCTACCTACCTACCTACCTTCCTTCCTTCCTTCCTTCCTACCTACCTACCTACCTACCTACCTACCTACCTACCTACCTACCTACCTACCTACCTACCTACCTACTTCCTTCCTTCCTTCCTTCCTTCCTACCTAACCTACCTACCTACCTACCTACTGTCCTACCTACCGTCCTACCTACCTACCTACCTACCTACCTACCTACCTACCTACCTACCTACCTACCTACCTACCTACCTACCTACCTACCCTACCTACCTACCTACCTGCCTGCCTGCCTGCCTGCCTGCCTGCCTGCCTGCCTGCCTGCCTGCCTGCCTACCTACCTACCTACCTACCTACCTACCTACCTACCTACCTACCTACCTACCTACCTACCTACCTACCTACCTACCTACCTACCTACCTACCCACCTACCCACCTACCTACCCACCTACCTACCTACCTACCTACTTACCTACCTACCTACCCACCTACCTACCCACCCATCCATCCATCCATCCATCTATCTATCTATCTATCTACCTAAACATTTAAATAATACGTTTGTATGTCTCCTTTCCTTTAGGGAGCGAAAAAGCTGTGTCCTCAGTGCAACACCATCACCTCACCTGGAGACCTGAGGAGGGTCTTCCTGTGACGCAGCCAATCAGAGAAGACTTCCTCAGTTTCAACCAATCAGGGGCGGACTGTGGGCAGCTGGCCTGTCAAAGACCCTCAACCCTCCTCCTCCTCCTCTTCTTCCTCTTCCTCTTCGTCAGTGCACTCCTTCCACTAACCCCTGACAATTTGAAGGACAGACGGTGTGACCTTTGACCTTTGACCTTTTCAGCCCTGTACGATGTCCACGTTCCTGCTGCAGCTTCAACACACTAGAAGAAAACCACAAGATACATAGGAAACGCTTTGGGACAATATTTATCAATTTTATAATCCTTTTTTTGTTTGAGAAAGAGATAAATAACATGCAAAGCACATGTACATAGTTTTGTGTATTTTGGGATGTGTGTGTGTGTGTGTGTGTGTGTGTGTGTGTGTGTGTGTGTGTGTGTGTGTGTGTGTGTGTGTGTGTGTGTGTGTGTGTGTGTGTGTGTGTGTGTGTGTGTGTGTTCGTTTAGCTCCTGTAGGAAATATTTACAGTAATCTCATTCACGCTCATGTTGTCTTGTTGTGTTTCTCTGTATAGGGTCATTCAATCTAATTTTATCAATGTTACTACAATAAAACGTGTGTCTACAAAGTTTCACAACATATTTCATCTGTGGGGGAAGTACTCGGGTGTTTTAAAGAAGTACAAGTAGAAATACCACGGTGTAGAAATACTATAGTATTTTATGAGCATTACATTGTACTTAAAGGATCTACTCTGCTGATGTTCAGGTGTATATCAGTGTGTAGTGTCTCTACTTTAAAGAGTCCTCTCCGGCTGATGTTCAGGTGTATATCAGTGTGTAGTGTCTCTACTTTAAAGAGTCCTCTCCGGCTGATGTTCAGGTGTATATCAGTGTGTAGTGTCTCTACTTTAAAGAGTCCTCTCCGGCTGATGTTCAGGTGTATATCAGTGTGTAGTGTCTCTACTTTAAAGAGTCCTCTCCTGCTGATGTTCAGGTGTATATCAGTATGTAGTGTCTCTACTTTAAAGAGTCCTCTCCTGATGATGTTCAGGTGTATATCAGTATGTAGTGTCTCTACTTTAAAGAGTCCTCTCCTGATGATGTTCAGGTGTATATCAGTATGTAGTGTCTCTACTTTAAAGAGTCCTCTCCTGCTGATGTTCAGGTGTATATCAGTGTGTAGTGTCTCTACTTTAAATAGTCCTCTCCTGCTGATGTTCAGGTGTATATCAGTATGTAGTGTCTCTACTTTAAAGAGTCCTCTCCTGCTGATGTTCAGGTGTATATCAGTATGTAGTGTCTCTACTTTAAAGAGTCCTCTCCTGCTGATGTCCAGGTGTATATCAGTATGTAGTGTCTCTACTTTAAAGAGTACTCTCCTGCTGATGTTCAGGTGTATATCAGTATGTAGTGTCTCTACTTTAAAGAGTACTCTCTTGCTGATGTTCAGGTGTATATCAGTATGTAGTGTCTCTACTTTAAAGAGTCCTCTCCTGCTGATGTTCAGGTGTATATCAGTATGTAGTGTCTCTACTTTAAAGAGTCCTCTCCTGCTGATGTCCAGGTGTATATCAGTATGTAGTGTCTCTACTTTAAAGAGTCCTCTCCTGCTGATGTGCAGGTGTATATCAGTATGTAGTGTCTCTACTTTAAAGAGTCCTCTCCTGCTGATGTTCAGGTGTATGTCAGTATGTAGTGTCTCTACTTTAAAGAGTCCTCTCCTGCTGATGTTCAGGTGTATATCAGTATGTAGTGTCTCTACTTTAAAGAGTCCTCTCCTGCTGATGTGCAGGTGTATATCAGTATGTAGTGTCTCTACTTTAAAGAATCCTCTCCTGCTGGTGTTCAGGTGTATATCAGTATTTAGTGTCTCTACTTTAAAGAGTCCTCTCCTGCTGATGTTCAGGTGTATATCAGTATGTAGTGTCTCTACTTTAAAGAGTCCTCTCCGGCTGATGTTCAGGTGTATATCAGTATGTAGTGTCTCTACTTTAAAGAGTCCTCTCCTGCTGATGTTCAGGTGTGTGTCAGTATGTAGTGTCTCTACTTTAAAGAGTCCTCTCCTGCTGATGTTCAGGTGTATATCAGTATGTAGTGTCTCTACTTTAAAGAGTCCTCTCCTGCTGATGTTCAGGTGTATATCAGTATGTAGTGTCTCTACTTTAAAGAGTCCTCTCCTGCTGATGTTCAGGTGTATATCAGTATGTAGTGTCTCTACTTTAAAGAGTCCTCTCCTGCTGATGTTCAGGTGTATATCAGTATGTAGTGTCTCTACTTTAAAGAGTCCTCTCCTGCTGATGTCCAGGTGTATATCAGTATGTAGTGTCTCTTCTTTAAAGAGTCCTCTCCTGCTGATGTTCAGGTGTATATCAGTATGTAGTGTCTCTACTTTAAAGAGTACTCTCCTGCTGATGTTCAGGTGTATATCAGTATGTAGTGTCTCTACTTTAAAGAGTACTCTCCTGCTGATGTTCAGGTGTATATCAGTATGTAGTGTCTCTACTTTAAAGAGTCCTCTCTTGCTGATGTTCAGGTGTATATCAGTATGTAGTGTCTCTACTTTAAAGAGTCCTCTCCTGCTGATGTTCAGGTGTATATCAGTATGTAGTGTCTCTACTTTAAAGAGTCCTCTCCTGCTGATGTTCAGGTGTATATCAGTATGTAGTGTCTCTACTTTAAAGAGTCCTCTCCTGCTGATGTTCAGGTGTATATCAGTATGTAGTGTCTCTACTTTAAAGAGTCCTCTCCTGCTGATGTTCAGGTGTATATCAGTATGTAGTGTCTCTACTTTAAAGAGTCCTCTCCTGCTGATGTTCAGGTGTATATCAGTATGTAGTGTCTCTACTTTAAAGAGTCCTCTCCTGCTGATGTTCAGGTGTATATCAGTATGTAGTGTCTCTACTTTAAAGAGTCCTCTCCTGCTGATGTTCAGGTGTATATCAGTATGTGGTGTCTCTATTTTAAAGAGTCCTCTCCTGCTGATGTTCAGGTGTATATCAGTATGTAGGGTCTCTACTTTAAAGAGTCCTCTCCTGCTGATGTTCAGGTGTATATCAGTATGTAGTGTCTCTACTTTAAAGAGTCCTCTCCTGCTGATGTTCAGGTGTATATCAGTATGTAGTGTCTCTACTTTAAAGAGTCCTCTCCTGCTGATGTTCAGGTGTATATCAGTATGTAGTGTCTCTACTTTAAAGAGTCCTCTCCTGCGGATGTTCAGGTGTATATCAGTATGTAGTGTCTCTACTTTAAAGAGTCCTCTCCTGCTGATGTTCAGGTGTATATCAGTATGTAGTGTCTCTACTTTAAAGAGTCCTCTCCTGCTGATGTTCAGGTGTATATCAGTATGTAGTGTCTCTACTTTAAAGAGTCCTCTCCTGCTGATGTTCAGGTGTATATCAGTATGTAGTGTCTCTACTTTAAAGAGTCCTCTCCTGCTGATGTTCAGGTGTATATCAGTATGTAGTGTCTCTACTTTAAAGAGTCCTCTCCTGCTGATGTTCAGGTGTATATCAGTATGTAGTGTCTCTACTTTAAAGAGTCCTCTCCTGCTGATGTTCAGGTGTATATCAGTATGTAGTGTCTCTACTTTAAAGAGTCCTCTCCTGCTGATGTTCAGGTGTATATCAGTATGTGGTGTCTCTATTTTAAAGAGTCCTCTCCTGCTGATGTTCAGGTGTATATCAGTATGTAGGGTCTCTACTTTAAAGAGTCCTCTCCTGCTGATGTTCAGGTGTATATCAGTATGTAGTGTCTCTACTTTAAAGAGTCCTCTCCTGCTGATGTTCAGGTGTATATCAGTATGTAGTGTCTCTACTTTAAAGAGTCCTCTCCTGCTGATGTTCAGGTGTATATCAGTATGTAGTGTCTCTACTTTAAAGAGTCCTCTCCTGCTGATGTTCAGGTGTATATCAGTATGTAGTGTCTCTACTTTAAAGAGTCCTCTCCTGCTGATGTTCAGGTGTATATCAGTATGTAGTGTCTCTACTTTAAAGAGTCCTCTCCTGCTGATGTTCAGGTGTATATCAGTATGTAGTGTCTCTACTTTAAAGAGTCCTCTCCTGCTGATGTTCAGGTGTATATCAGTATGTGGTGTCTCTATTTTAAAGAGTCCTCTCCTGCTGATGTTCAGGTGTATATCAGTATGTAGGGTCTCTACTTTAAAGAGTCCTCTCCTGCTGATGTTCAGGTGTATATCAGTATGTAGTGTCTCTACTTTAAAGAGTCCTCTCCTGCTGATGTTCAGGTGTATATCAGTATGTAGTGTCTCTACTTTAAAGAGTCCTCTCCTGCTGATGTTCAGGTGTATATCAGTATGTAGTGTCTCTACTTTAAAGAGTCCTCTCCTGCTGATGTTCAGGTGTATATCAGTATGTAGTGTCTCTACTTTAAAGAGTCCTCTCCTGCTGATGTTCAGGTGTATATCAGTATGTAGTGTCTCTACTTTAAAGAGTCCTCTCCTGCGGATGTTCAGGTGTATATCAGTATGTAGTGTCTCTACTTTAAAGAGTCCTCTCCTGCTCCACGTCCAATGTGTTGGTTGAAGCGCTAGCCAATAGAACCGCGGGTGTTACATACACACAAATTATATAACACACCACAGGAAAGAGAAACCCCCAAAAAAAAGCAATAGTCCCTCATGCATAAAAATACATACATCTCAAAGAGAGAAAATATGCTGTATGTCAGATTATAGACGACAGCTCCGTTCCACCTGCAGTCCCTAAGTGTGTGTACAATATCCTCAGTGGTTGCTTGGTAATATTCACCTGTTGAACCTGGGGATGCCTGCACTGACTCTGAGCACCTGCTGTTCCGCGACAGAGAACGGCGGACTCACCCTTTAAGAAGTGGGTCGCTGCAGGATTACTGAGGCACAGCCGGCACACACTCTAAACCGGCTATTCTTAGCTTTTACCGCGTTATCACACGCCCACGCCCACACACACACACACACACACACACACACACACACACACACACACACACACACACACACACACACACACACACACACACACACACACACACACACAGTTCAATCACAGAGTGGGAAAATACTTGTTGAGTCTTTTTACCACAACAAGTAACTCCAGTGTCTTAACGTCCTCTAGTGGAGCTGCTTATAAGATAAGATAAGAAGTACTTTATTGATCCAAATTTGGGAAATGTTTGCGTTGTAGCAGCATAAAAAGACAAGGCATTGTACATTAGAGAAATTAAAAGACTAGAAATAAACAATTAAAAACGTAAACATCGCAAATAGAAATAAAATAGCATTAAAAAAGTAGAAAATATACATGTTGAAATACCAATTTATAGTAAACAACATTTAATATTTGATATTACATTAAGTGTGTAAGGAATGGAATGTACAGTGTGAGTATTATTACTCTGGGATGCAGTGGGTCGCCTCCAGGTTCGATATGAAAACTCAGTGTTCACTTCACACTGGAAGAAGTTGAACTTCAGCAAGAGAAGAAATGAAGTTTGGTTAAATTAAGCGTCTTCGAGAAATGTAGGAAACATAATACCAAAAAGTCGTCGAGCAAAACGAGTCATAGCTTGAACTCTCGTCTGCCTGATAAATACATGAAAGGCAAGGAAGGAAATGCTTAGAAAAGAGGTTTGATTATAGACAAAGAAAATATATTTTAACACTTATTTACGTATTCTTGTAGGCCCGTAATCGTTTCTCATTTCAGTTAGATTGAATCAAACTGCAAATATGGTTGAAGTTGAACTAACAGCAAGCTATTGTAAAATGTCTAAAGTTGTAGAAAAGTTTCATTTTGTTTTCAAATCCTCAAAGAAATGCCGGCTTTTATCAAAGTATATTTACCTCTGGCATTTCCTTTCAAAACCAAAACATATAACCTGGTGCTTACGCAACACGTGTGTGGATTCACAGCGAAAGCATATTCTTAAATATATCTACACACACTGTACACACACTGTACACACACTGTACACACACTGTACCCACACTGTATACACCCTAAATATATCTTCACACACTGTACACACCTTAAATATATCTACACACACTGACTGTACACACCTTAAATATATCTACACACACTGACTGTACACACCTTAAATATATCTACATGCACTGTACACACCTTAAATATATCTTCACACACTGTACACACCTTAAATATATCTTCACACACTGTACACACACTGTACACACACTGTACACACACTGTACCCACACTGTATACACCCTAAATATATCTTCACACACTGTACACACCTTAAATATATCTACACACACTGACTGTACACACCTTAAATATATCTACACACACTGACTCTACACACCTTAAATATATCTACATGCACTGTACACACCTTAAATATATCTTCACACACTGTACACACCTTAAATATATCTTCACACACTGTACACACACTGTACACACACTGTACCCACACTGTACACACCTTAAATATATCTACACACACTGTATACACACTGTACACATCCTAAATATATCTACACACACTGTACACACACTGTACACACCCTAAATATATTTACACACACTGTACACACTTTAAATATATCTACACACACTGTAAGGCAAGGCAAGGCAAGTTTATTTATATAGCACTTTTCAACGCAAGGCAATTCAAAGTGCTTTACAAAAAATAATGAAAGACATTAAGCATTAAAAAAGAAAAGCTAATAAAATAAACATTAAGGAAAAATACATGGATAAAAGTTACAGTGCAGTTTAAGATATGAATAGTTCAATTAAAAGCAGCGACACAAAGAAAAGTCTTCAGCCTGGATTTAAAAGTAGTCAGAGTTGCAGCGGACCTGCAGGTTTCTGGGAGTTTGTTCCAGATATTTGGAGCATGATAACTGAACGCTGCTTCTCCATGTTTAGTTCTGACTCTGGGGACAGAAAGCTGACCAGTCCCTGAAGACCTGAGAGATCTGGATGGTTCATAATTTAGCAGGAGGTCAGACATGTAATTTGGGCCTAAACCATTCAGTGCTTTATAAACCAGCAGCAGTATTTTGAAATCTATTCTTTGACACACAGGAAGCCAGTGCAAAGACTTCAGAACAGGAGTGATGTGATCCACTTTCTTAGTGTCAGTGAGGACTCGAGCAGCGGCGTTCTGAATCAGCTGCAGCTTCCTAATAGATTTTTTAGTGAGACCTGTGAAGACACCATTGCAGTAGTCGAGTCTACTGAAGATAAAGGCATGGACAAGTTTTTCCAAATCCTGCTGTGACATTAGTCTTTTAATCCTAGATATGTTCTTTAGGTGATAGTAGGCTGATTTAGTAACTGTTTTAATGTGACTGTTGAAACTCAGGTCAGAGTCCATGACTACACCTAGATTTCTGCTTTATCTGTTGTTTTGAACATTGCACACTGAAGCTCAGCGCTAACTTTTATACGTTCTGCCTTGGCTCCAAAAACCATTACCTCAGTTTTATCTTTGTTTAATTGGAGAAAGTTCTGACACATCCAGTCATTGATTTGTTCAATGCACTTACTCAGTGTTTGAATTGGAGCATAGTCTCCTGGTGAAATTGTTACGTACATTTGTGTGTCATCTGCATAGCTATGGTAACTTATTTTGTTGTTCTTCATTATCGGAGCCAGTGGTAGCATGTAGATGTTAAAGAGAAGAGGCCCCAAGATGGAGCCTTGAGGTACCCCACATGTCATATTTGTCAACTCAGATGTGTATTTACCGATAGAAACAAAGTTGTTTCTGTCCTTTAAGTAGGATTTAAACCAATTTAGAACTGTTTCCGAAAGTCCCACCCAGTTTTCCAGTCAGTCTAGTAATATGTTGTGGTCAACAGCGTCAAACGCAGCACTGAGATCTAATAATACTAACACTGAAGTTCTGCCACTGTCTGTGTTTAAGTGGATGTCGTTAAAGACCTTTACAAGAGCAGTCTCAGTGCTGTGGTTTGGACGAAAGCCTGACTGGAACACATCGAAACAACTATTTAAATGCAAGAAATTACTCAACTGTTGAAAAACAACTTTTTCAATGATTTTACCTAGAAATGGCAGGTTTGATATGGGCCTGTAATTGTTCATTACTGAAGCATCTAGATTATTCTTTTTTAAGAGTGGTTTAATGACTGCAGTTTTCAGGGCCTGTGGAAAAATACCTGAGTGAAGAGATTTGTTTACTATATACTGTACACACCTTAAATATATCTACACACACTGTACACACCTTAAATATATCTTCACACACTGTACACACCCTAAATATATCTACACACACTGTACACACCTTAAATATATCTACACACACTGTACACACCTTAAATATATCTACACACACTGCACACACACTGTACACACCTTAAATATATCTTCACACACTGTACACACCTTAAATATATCTACACACACTGTACACACCCTAAATATATCTTCACACACTGTACACACCTTAAATATATCTACACACACTGTACACACACTGTACGCACCTTAAATATATCTACACACACTGTCCACACACTGTACACACCTTAAATATATCTTCACACACTGTACACACCTTAAATATATCTACACACACTGTACACACCCTAAATATATCTTCACACACTGTACACACCTTAAATATATCTACACACACTGTACACACACTGTACGCACCTTAAATATATCTACACACACTGTCCACACCTTAAATATATCTTCACACACTGTACACACACTGTACACACCCTAAATATATCTACACACACTGTACACACCCTCAATATATCTTCACACACTGTACACACCTTAAATATATCTTCACACACTGTACACACCTTAAATATATATTCACACACTGCACACACACTAAATATATCTACACACACTGTACACACCCTCAATATATCTACACACACTGTACACACCTTAAATATATTTTCACACACTGTACATACCTTAAATATATATTCACACACTGCACACACACTAAATATATCTACACTATCTCTGCTGGAACTGCTACCCCCGCGACCCGACCACGGATAAGCGGGAGAAGATGGATGGATGGTAATGTTAATGAACCCTCCGGTTTAGCTTCTTTGTGTAAGTAACTTGTAGTTCTGATGTTAAAATCGAACTTTTCAGGAATAGTAGCTAACTAGCTGTGGGCTAGCTGCTTTCAGTTGTTAACCAGGGTTTGGCGGGCTAGTGTCAGTATATAATATAGATATCAATATAGATGTTTTTAAAGTAAATTCAGATTGAACATAGTAAAAAAATGTAAATGATAGTGTCCGTGCAAAAAATAAACCATTTCTTATAGTGAAAACCACCCTTGAATGATGGGATAGTAGACTAAAAGCCTTAGGAATCCAAACTGTAACATATAATAAGTACCTTGTATCAAGATTGATGCAAAACAAGTATTTCCAAGGCACACCTTTATATGATCATTATAGTAATACAAAATAAGAGAATAACAGAATAACAGGTATTAAATCATTCCAACTCATACTACAGTTTAAAAAGTGAGTGATTTGTAAAATATGCATAAAGAAAAAGTAAATCTGTTCTGACTATCAACATCGGCACCTCTGTTGTCTCCCCGACTCAGACTGCAAGGAATCTGGGTGTGACCCTAGATAACAACCTGTCCTTCACTGCAAACATCGCTGCTACAACCCGCTGCTGCAGATACACGCTTTACAACATCAGGAGGACGCGTCCCCAGCTGACCCAGAAAGCCACGCAGGTTCTGGTCCAGGCTCTCGTCTCTAGACTACTGCAGCTCCCTCCTGGCTGGTCTACCTGCATGTGCCATCCGACCTCTGCAGCTCATCCAGAATGCAGCGGCTCGCCTGGTCTTCAACCTTCCTGAATGTTCCCACACCACGCCGCTCCTCCGCTCCCTCCACTGGCTTCCGGTAACTGCTAGAATCCACTTCAAGACACTGGTGCTTGCGTACCATGCTGCGAATGGATCTGGCCCTTCCTACATCCAGGACATGGTTACACCGTACACCCCAGCACGTGCACTCTGCTCTGCATCAACCAAACGACTCGCTGCACCCGCACTGCGAGGGGGACCCAAGTTCCCATCAGCAGAAACACGTGGGTTTGCTATCCTGGCTCCAAGATGGTGGAATGAGCTCCCCATTGACATCAGGACAGCAGAAAGCTTACACACCTTCCGGCGCAGACTGAAAACTCATCTCTTTCGACTCCACCTCGAGCGATAGAATTACTAACAAAGAACTGCTAACAGAGCACTTATATACTAATAAAGGGCTGGCTTATCTATAGCCAGTTGAGTAGCACTTGAAATACTTGGCTCTATGAAACCTGATGTACTTATGATTCTGTTTTCTTCAAGGTTGTGTCTTCCTGGTCGAATGTACTTATTGTAAGTCGCTTTGGATAAAAGCGTCAGCTAAATGCAATGTAATGTAATGTTCAGTTCTGTTTCACATGGGTGTTGTTGAGATGTATCCATAGATTTTTGCAGGTCACCCTTGAAAAAGAGATCTTTTGATCTCAAGGGGCTTTCACCTGGTTAAATAAAGGCTACAAACTAACAATCATTTAGTCCCTAATGTTGCTCTCAAAGTGCACCAGATTGATGCTTTTAACATTTAAAAACAAATCTTCTCAAATTGTCCCACCCACATTGAGGATGCTTCCTACACCCATGCCTGAGACACAGTTTCGTGACTATTGTTGTGTTTTGCCCCCACGGGCAGGGGCATGGGGTTTAACAGGTTTTAAAGTATCCAATGTGTTAGCGATTTTTTATGTATTTTCCTTTAGAATGGCAGGAAATTAGTATTCAAATTTGTATTGAATTTTTGGTCCCCCCCAATGTTGACTCCATGAATACGGCCCTGCCCTAAATATATCTACACACACTGCACACACACTTCCTGCTGTAGCGTGATCATTTGTTTTATGTAAAGGATAAGCAGAAGTCAGCGTGCTCACATGTGATTGGTCACTGAGCTGAAGGGAGGGGGTGCTAATTCAGACTGACAGTGAGCTGGTTCAGCGCATACACACACACACACACACACACACACACACACACACACACACACACACACACACACACACTGTAGTGTACTTAGGGGCCTGGCTGAAGAATCATCTGCTATCAGACGCTTCTCCGACACGCTCTGTTCTGCGCTGTAACGAGAGGTAAGGACACACACTTTTGTTTACCTTCACAACACTTTCTTTCATGATTGATTATTGTTTGGTTTTGGACGTCAGAACATTGGGAGACATATCCATCCCTGATTCTGAAAGTCATCAAAGAATCAATTACTTCACTTGTCATCGCAGCTCTAACGAACACGCAGTCCCTAATGTGGTTCGTGTGAGTCTCTGAGATTACGCTATAAAACGAATAGAAACGCCTTTTTAATTGTTTTAAAATGAAAATGATAATAATTTGTACAGTATTTGTTTGCTGCTTAGATATTTTAAAAGCTCTGCATAGGTGACACATCTAGTGTGCATTACATGTAAATTCAAGGAGGACATTTTGCATACAACAAGAATTAGATGAGAACACATTGTTGTTATTTGATATTTAATTTATGTGTTATTGCTTTGTTATTCTTTAGTTGCTTTTACATAAGTTAATAACCTCCGAGTTGAATGGGAAATGTATTTATTGGGGATTTTAATGATCCTTTAGCGACTCTTGTGTGAAATATGCATTAAGTAGGAAATATCAACACGACGCAGATTTAGGTCGCCTATTTTTTTTGTTTTTTTTACTGTTGCAGACTCTGACGTTATAAGTCATTGTATTGATATTGACTGTAAATAAATAGATGCTTCAGAGTACCTCAGTTAACCGGGTCACCTGTCCTTTTAATGGTAATTCTAAATAAATAGTCCCTCCTCGGGTTCAGCTGTCCGGGACCCTTTGTGCCGCTCGGCCCGATCCAATTAATCCTCCGACTGACCCGCCGTGGCTCCATTAACAGAAGCCATGACATTAACCTGCACGCGGCGGCGAGGAGGACGGGTTTAGATATTTCAATTACGGAACAAACAGGAAGTAGAATGTCCTTAAGTGTCAATTTATTAACGGTGTAAATTAAAAGCAGAATAATGTAGGAGTGGAGATCTGCTGCTGCTGGTTTTAAGAGCAGCTCAAAGGATTAACCATGGTGACCTTTGACCCGCGGATAGTTAGTGAGCCTTGACAGCACTGCAGTACTCATGCACAGGTAGAGGAGTTCTTCATAAACATGCTGTCAAGACAAAGTCAAGTAATGTATTCATTCTATCTTCTAAGTACAATGACTCATTTAGCCCTCGTGTTCGGGTCGAGTCCGACCCATTTACTCCTTTCATCAATCATACGTATTGTGTTTTACTTCTGATTGCCTCAAAGCCGGGTCCTATCCTCCCCAGGACACATTAAAACATACAACGTTTTGATAATGCTCCATAGGACATGAATGGGTAACCCTAGAGGTGGGAGAAGTACTCAGACCTTGTACCTGAGTAAAAGCAGAAGTACTCAGGTCTTGTACTTGAGTAACAGTAGAAGTACTCAGGTCTGGTGCTTGAGTAAAAGTAGAAGTACTCAGATCTGGTACTTGAGTAAAAGTAGAAGTACTCAGATCTGGTACTTGAGTAAAAGTAGAAAACTCAGATCTTGTACTTGAGTAAAAGTAGAAGTACTCAGATCTTGTACAGTACCTGAGTAAAAGTAGAAGTACTCAGATCTTGTACTAGAGTAAAAGTAGAAGTACTCAGATCTTGTACTTGAGTAAAAGTAGAAAACTCAGATCTTGTACTTGAGTAAAAGTAGAAGTACTCAGATCTTGTACAGTACCTGAGTAAAAGCAGAAGTACTCAGGTCTTGTACTTGAGTAAAAGTAGAAGTACTCAGGTCTGGTGCTTGAGTAAAAGTAGAAGTACTCAGATCTGGTACTTGAGTAAAAGTAGAAGTACTCAGATCTTGTGCTTGAGTAAAAGTAGAAATACTCAGATCTTGTACTAGAGTAAAAGTAGAAGTACTCAGATCTTGTACTTGAGTAAAAGTAGAAAACTCAGATCTTGTACTTGAGTAAAAGTAGAAGTACTCAGATCTTGTACAGTACCTGAGTAAAAGTAGAAGTACTCAGATCTTGTACTTGAGTAAAAGTAGAAGTACTCAGATCTTGTACTTGAGTAAAAGTAGAAGTACTCAGATCGTGTACTTGAGTAAAAGTAGAAATACTCAGACCTTGTACTTGAGTAAAAGTAGAAGTACTCAGATCTGGTACTTGAGTAAAAGTAGAAGTACTCAGATCGTGTACTTGAGTAAAAGTAGAAGTACTCAGATCTTGTACTTGAGTAAAAGTAGAAATACTCAGATCTTGTACTTAAGTAAAAGTAGAAGTACTCAGATCTTGTACTTGAGTAAAAGTAGAAGTACCAGAGTGTAGGAATACTCTGTTACAGTTAAAGTCCTGCATTCAAAATGTTCCTCAAGTGAAAGTAGAAAAGTATTCTCATCTAAATATAGTGAAAGACAGTAAAAGTAGTCGTTGTGCAGATTGGTCCATTTCAGAATAATATATATGATATGTTTTATAATGATTGATCATGAAAGTGTTCTCAGAGCTGGTGAAGGTGCAGCTAGTCTGAAGTACTTTGTAGACTGCAGGGTAGCTGGTGAAGGTGCAGCTAGTCTGAAGTACTTTGTAAACTGCAGGGTAGCTGGTGGATTTACTCCAGGTGAACTAAAGTCTGATTCAACACTTGATTAGATTTCACATCATTCATCCAGATCTGTGAAGTAACTAAAGGGATTAAATACATGTAGTGGAATAAAAGTACAAAGTAGCAACAAATGGGAATACTCAAGTAAAGTACAAGTACCTCAAAATTGTACTTAAGTACAGTTCTTGAGTTAATGTATTAGTAACTTCCCATCTGTAACCCTGGATTATGTTCATCCATCATAGTACACATAATCATCTATTTGAAATTCATGTTCAGTGTGTATTCAAGTCGACCAGTTGGGCCCGTTTTTACAGCTTAAATGGGTGTTAAAATAAAGGATTCATTGTTTGTGTGTTAATGTAAGAGCAGAACACCAAAGTAAGGGGAGAGAAACGAACACCACAGGGGGGTTAATATACAATACAAGACAGCTTTATTTAAAAGCACTTTAAAACCTCCAGACCAAAGTGCTGAGCAGTCAAATAAAGAAACAAAACATACAAAAATGTCCTGTATTTAATCCTAGAAAGGATCTTGTCTTTCCTGAAGTTCAGATCTCTGATATCTGACGGTGATCTGCTCTACACTCAGTTCCCTTTAACCCTGTTTCCCCGTGTGTTTCAGAATAATGTCCGGACCCAGACCCGTGGTGCTGAGCGGCCCCTCCGGAGCGGGGAAGAGCACTCTGATGAAGAGGCTGATGAAGGAGCACGAGGGCATCTTCGGCTTCAGCGTGTCACGTACGTTAGTGTGGAAGTACACGAGGAAACACAGTGTATTAGATTGAAGCTCTAATTCTGACCCTGCAGATAGATTTTGTGGCATTAGTTCATATTTTTCAGTGCTTGTACACAAATGTATAAGTGTCTGATATATACTTATTTACCGTGAAGTAAGACATTTTGTGGAGCTGTCTTGGTCAGAAAACATGGGATTCAACCAGCCATGAGATGTTTGACCCTCCTCTATGTCACATGAGGCTCCTTTGCTTTCCCAAAGGTGGGCTTAAGTTTGAGGAAACACCAAGCAATAATAGATATTAAAGGTGGGGTAGGTACATTTGAGAAACCGGCTCGAGATACACTTTTTGTTATATTCCAAGGAATGCTCTTAACATCCCGATAGCAATGAATATCTTATGTGCTTTGACAAAAAATCCATAAAAAAATGTCATCTGTAGAAGCCGTAATACTGTAAAAAGTACAACCAATCCGTTTAGCCGGCGATGACCTGCCTGCCTGTCAGCCTTACATCGGGGCACAAACTTATCTCGTGCCCTCATTGGTCATGTGCGCGTTCGTGTGTGTTGGAGGAGGGGCTCTGTGAGGAAGTGGCAGATGTTCTCCGGTTGTGTATTTTCAAATTCTAGCGATCTCGAGCCGGTTTCTCAAACTTACCTACCCCACCTTTAACTGCGCAAAGTGAAGCACAGTTCATACCTGTGTGGGTCTGTAGAGCCCATATTGCTTTTAAACTGGGAGTTTCAGACACAATGTGAACACAGGAATATACAAACAGGCAGTATGTTGAAGTAATAACCCGAAATACAAGTATACGAACCTGAAAATGTGCATAATATGTCTCCTTTAAATGCTTAAATGGAAGTTTTGCTTTGATATCAATCAAAAACAGCCATTACAGATGATGTATTGCCATCTCAGGGTTTTAACAGGCACATGTTCTCCATACAGACACAACAAGAAACCCACGACCAGGAGAGGAAAACGGCAAAGGTAGGCTACTTCCGGCTCAAAACTGTTTTAAAAACACTTAGTATCTGCGCATTCATGTATTCATTTATCCCAAACATTTGCCAAGTATGAGAAAAATAAAGAGCTTTTTGAACATTAAAACATTGAGACATGTGACAGAAGAGACACTAAATACATATGAACCTGTAAATTAACATAACAGCGCCCCTTTAAGCCCCAACATGGACATTTAATTAGATTTTATTTCAGCAGTTTGATCTGAATGACCTTGTAACAATCCATATAGTCCAGGGGTGTCAAACTCAATTTCATCGCGGGCCACATCAGCATTATGGTTGCACTCAAAGGGCCGGTTGTAACTATATAAAATATACATATATATAAAATATACATATATATAAATATATAATATATATAAAACAATGTGTTATATTACATTATTGCCTCTGAATTGGATAATTATCGGATAGGATAATCACTTAGTAATTAACTATGTCTGAAAGCAAATAATTGCAAGTCTCTTCAGTGCGCATGTCACAAAACGAGATGCATTGTGGGACATGTAGTTTATGGGCAACCTGATTCTGTAAAGCGGCATTTAATCATATAATAAACGTATTACATTCTTTGCAAGCTCTTGCGGGGCCACATAAAATGAAGTCGCGGGCCGGATGTGGCCCCCGGGCCTTGAGTTTGACACCCCTGATATAGTCTGTATATTGTCAAACACACAGATGATGTTTTAAGCACCTTCACACTGCAGTAGGACCTATGCTCTGATGCACCTGAAGGGGCTTTAGACTTGGATTTGAAACTGAAAAACTGTGATAAAAGTTTTTTGTATCTTATTTGTGCTCCCCATTTCCCCGCCCCCCCCCCCCCCTTTCTTTCCCGTTCACCAAAAACACTTCTTACTCCCAAGTGTACTGCACGCTGGTTGTCCCCTCTGTTAAATCCGTGGATATGAAGGGATAAACCTCTGTGCCTTCTTTGCTTTCTCCGTAGGGCTGAACAGTCTCCCCATGCTTCTGGGGGCCATTTTATTTCCTGTAGCAGACGTCTATTCCTCTGAAGACTTAGAAAGCTCATTTTCGTGTCCGAACAAATCGGAAACCACAGATAAAGGTGACCTCCGTGTGATGCCTGATCACAGTTTTAAAGCAGAGGGGTTACTTTCATCATTCTGGCACCAATTATTAGATCTGTAGTCACGAATACAATGTGACAAACCATAAGAGGAATTCAAAGCATGTTTAGTAATCTAGAGAATCAGGATAACACAGTTTACACTTTGGAGTAAAAAGTCTTGAAAATAGCCCTCTGTGATGTGTCTGTAGTGATTCCCGTTTCCTGTCCCGTCCTTCTCTTCCCACTGATGGAGCAACATCCTGATAACAACGGCATATTTGACTCATTCTGACGCAAACCTGGGCTTGTAACTAAGGAACGCTTGTCTGTTTCTTATCTCAAAGGGTTTCAGTAACATATTTGAATGTTTTGCTCTGAAATTAGGACGTTTGTGACTCGGCTGCTATGTTGCAAACAAAACCCAAACAACATACGCAGCAGTTTCTAATTTGGCGGCTAAACAGTACACTAAAGCAGTGCTTCTCAAAGTGTGGTCCGCGGACCACTGGTGGTCCGTGCGCGCCCCCTAGTGGTCCGTGAGTATATTGGTAACATTTCACATTTGAAATTAATTAATTAATTTAAGTTTTCCGCACTCTCGCGGGAATATCTCCGCAATGGAGCGAGCTTAAGTTTCACTTTCAATTGCATGATATAGCCCAGATAAACACCTTCATCACACATGTTTCCACTTGTTTGTACCATTTTCAGGCGATTTGTAAAAAACGATGTGTTTTTGGATATTTGTGGAGTTAGGTGGTCCGCGAGTGTTTTTTTATTGGTTAAGTGGTCCTTAGTATGAAAAAGTTTGAGAAACACTGCACTAAAGTATGTTTCTGGAAATATTTGTACAAGATATACGCTACGCAGAAACATCATCTTGACTTATTTTTAGTTTACGTAAGTGTGGAGTTCACCAGCAGTTGGAAATGTCATTAGGAACAATAAAGGAGGCAGAGGAACATTTCATCTGTTTAATGCACTACTTTAATAGCAAGAACATATTACAAAAGGTTCGTTTTATTCAAGTTTCTTACGGCAGTTTTAAAGTAATTTCTGCGTCTCGTTCAGGTGTTATCCCTTCTTTGTTCATCAGATCCATTTCCTATTTCATTGTTACCTAGAACCTAACGTTCTCATGCTAATTATTGTGTGCTATCGCAGTGTCCACTATAGTGTTAGAAGTAGAACATAAATAAAGTATTGAATGCTGCTTTAGACCCTATGAGATTTAGATATTGTTAGATTTAGGCATTTGAATGTAGTATGGAGAGTAGGCTATAACATGCCCTATAGCAGAAGTAATTGATAATAACACGCACACACACACGCACGCACACGCACACAGTCTCAAAGTAAGCTTAGAGGAGAACGCTATACACCTGAAGACACAAAGACAGTTTGCCACAAGCCACAATGATATCCTTTTTGATTTCCTTCCATGTTCCTCGTATCTTAGCTGTTTATTGTGATGAAACTATCTGGCAATTATATATATATATATAACTAACTGTATTGTGAATGTTCAAACTAGGCTCATTGCTAATGTATCTTACAGACTACCACTATACTACCAGAGAGGTCATGCAGGACGGAATTGACAACGGAGACTTCATCGAGAACGCAGAGTTCTCCGGCAACCTGTATGGAACAAGGTAAATGCTTAATTCGTTTGCGTGTGTTGTGCAGCGTGTATCTCCTAATGGAAGTGTTTTGGACCGACCGTTGCTGCACCTGTTGGCCACCGCAGGCTTTTAACTTGTAGTGGAATTATTTGTAATACTTTTATCAATCTAATCACTCTGGTTATGTACAGTAATATACTCTGACGCTCGGCCACAAGGTACGGGCGGAGGATATAAAACAGTTTTGCGACAGATGGCTGTTTGACCTCTCTCGGGTCAAAAAGAGCAGCGCTGCAGCTCAGCTCGTGTGTCACATTTAATCTCTTCTTCTTATTCTGAGGATAACACACACTCGCTCACTGCTGTGTGAGTCTGAGCAGCCAGGGTCAATGCAGCGATCCTCTTAACTCGCTCACTACGTGCAGCACAATCACAAGATTACACCCTCAACACCTGCGTGACGAAGCCTCTTGTTTGATATGATCTAATGGCGTCTAAATGCATTGGTTCTGCAGCAAAGCGGCCATTCAAGACGTGATCGACAAGAACCTGATGTGCATCCTGGATGTGGATATCCAGGGAGTGAGGAGGATCAAAGAGACCGAGCTGAACCCCATCTACATCTCCATCCAGCCCCCCTCCATGGACGTCCTGGTAAGCCGTAGTATCATTGCAGTGTTGTGGCGATCCAGCATAACTCAACAGGAAAGAATGAAACGGAGAGGAATTGTTATCTGTGTGTGATTTTTCTCGCGTCCAGGACAGAAGTTTAAAAAGGAGACTAAATGGAGTCTCTGAGAAGGTTCAAATTGGTACTTTAATTAATGAAAAGCGTGGTAATGTCACAAACAGGATATTGTCCGACAGAAATACAGCTGTTTCTCTGGCTCTGGTCAGCGGCGAAAGAGGCCGTACCCCTCAGGTCGTGCTGTTTATATATATCCTCTGCTGGCTCCTCCCTTCAGGCCGGCTGGAGAGCCGGTGTTACCACCGGCTGTTGCCAATGTTACGCATATCAGAGGATAAGGACATTGTACATTCAATATATATCTAAACACGCCTTTTCTCTTCCTTAACTCTTTCATGACTTTTCATTTAACACATTCTAAACGCTGTAATCAATACTCCTAAAAATCGGGAAATACTTCACAGCAGTTTGGTTTCCGGTCGTTCCGAATGTTGTCACATGCTAACCACAACTGTAAACAATAACGTAATAAAATAAACTGTACCTTATTCAACAATAATAATATCTCGACGTCTATAGTTGTAGTGTTCATATCTGTGCTAAATTCACCTCTATAGTAAATGGTATATTAGCCTCATGCTAACCGGAGATGAAGGATTTTCAGAATAAAAGCTTAACAACTGGTTGTGCACAAGAACTTCTGGTTTTTCAGTATAAAACAGCACTTAAACTGACTGTATGTTTAAGGTGCACTATGCTCTCAAAACATTGATTTTAATTTCTAACAGAATCAATACAACACAGAAATAGTTGAGATTAATCATTATTATTTAGTTGCGCACCACCAAACAACAATGGGGAAACATTGCCTCGCTTCAACAGCAACCGATCGCAGAAATGCCCCCACTAAGAAACACAGGGCAGATATACGTTTCTAAATGTCACACGGACATGTTCCCTAAACATGTTTAACGCACGCACATAGTCAGTTCCCCTAAACTTGGACATATTCCAGATGTGGAAAGGTCATCATCTCATGACTTCTTTAGGAGCCTTGCAGGATATGAATTATCCAATTAACAAAATGCATACGTCTGCACATGAACGCACATACATTTCTTACATTAACTAACACTTAACTGTATTATATCTAAATGTAGCCTCTTTGCATTGCCTCTGAGCTCACTTAACGTAATAATTAGCAAAGAGACGATTCTATGGAAACTGTAATTCAATAACTAGTTACTATGACGAGGTCCAATATTGATATAACAGCAGTATTTCAACGCACATATTAATAATAATAATACATTTTATTTTTAGGTGCCTTTCGTGACACCCAAGGACACCGTACAATTTAAAAAAAATAAATAAATAAAAAAAATAAAAGCTAATAGGCAACAGAACAAGATAAAAACACAAACAGGAAATCATGGAGGAGACAGTCAAGTGGACACAAATGAAACATATAATGGGGAGCACTACAGTGAGTAAGCAGATTTGAACAGGTGGGTTTTTAATTGGGATTTGAATATGGTGGTTGTGTCTGACTGTCGGATGTCGGGAGTTCTAGAGTCTGGGAGCAGTGCAGCTAAAAGCCCGAGCACCCATGGTGATGAGGTGTGGGGTGGGGACGCTCAGCAGACCAGCAGAGGAGGAGCGGAGGGAGCGAGAGGGGGTGTACTCCTGAAGAAGGTCATCCAGATAGGGGGGGGGGGCAGGTTATGTAGGGCTTTGTAAGTGAGCATTAGGTTTTTGAAGTTGATACGGGATTGAACAGGGAGCCAGTGGAGTTGGATGAGGATGGGGGTGATGTGTTCGGAGGCCTTGGTGCCGGTGATGATCCGGGCTGCGGAGTTCTGTATGATTTGTAGTTTATTGATGAGCTTGGTGGGTATGCCTGAGAGGATGGCGTATATTGCATTCATTCAGCTCTGTTGCTGCCTGTGAAAGAAAAACAACTCCACCACGTCATCTCTTGGACGCAACATTAAATCACCACGGACTTCTCTTGGTATCAGCAACAAGCAACACTTCATATTCGGACACTTTTAGAAGTTGGGCAGCAATTAAGGGAGGAAATCTAAATATAGAAGTGTAGTTTTTTAAAAACAGCTTTACCTGTAACGATTCTCCAATTTTTGGATCGTTTTACCCGAGTCACATCATAGCAATGCTCACATATAACACACGTGTACTCACTCATTGGGACTGTTACTTCTTTCTAGATATCTACTATAGTTATTGAGATATATGTATGGATTTAAGTATTCATATTTTACTGTAATCGTTTTTTGAATAGGCGTCATATATTCATCACGTCTCAAATATTATTCGTGATAAAGTAACAATACTATAACAGTCAGTTATTGTGCAGTTTGGCTAATAACTCACCTGGATTACTTCCTGCTTTTTACAGTGCAGACGCTTTTCTGCTTACTTTTTTATGCTGATTTTCCTATTTTTCTTTTCTGATAACTTCGAGCAGTGGCTCCTGGACATTAACTTATCTCTGGGACAGTTATTCTTCGTCGGATGAGAATATGTCATACAGGTCTCAATCATACATCCAACCGGAAAGTGTACACTGTAGCCAGCCAGAAACTGTTGAACATACTCAGAGAAATGTGCTTTTCCAGACACTGAAGAAAGCAAAATACCATGACTTTTCGCTATCAGGGCTGTTAGGGAAAACATCAGGCAATATGTAGTGTGAGATTATTACGTTTATAAGAGAAATTGATCAATTTAAAATAATCTAGAGTTTTGGTTTGTTTTCTGCATAGTCTCTTGTCCACACTCCAGTCCAGTTGGTGGCGGTAATGCACCTACAAGTTGGTTTGCCAACCGCCAATAAACACTAAAGAAGAAGAAGAAGAAGAAGTTATTCTTCGTAAATAGATAAAGGGTTTCAGCCATATTTCAATATTTTTACTACGACGACCTCACTCCTACAGTAGCGTGGCCTAGCAACAGCTAATTAAAGCCTGGTACTGCATGCTATTTAGCTAGTTAGCAGCAAAATGCCTCCGCTCTCGACAGATGACTTCCTCAAACTTCTACAGAAGATGGCAGTGTTGGAAATGAAAATGCAACGGTTGGAACTTAACGTGGAAGTGAATGGACTTGGTTGGAATGACACCACTTTCCCAGTGCTGCAAAATAATGGAAAAGGGCATGCTAACTTACAGCTAGTTAGCAGCTACAAGGACTCCAAGGAACAGGAGGGCTGTGTACCGGGTAATACATCTACACGTGGTAGTCCTCCCTGGAACTCTCTGGGTGCAAAACCTAAGAGTAAATCATTTCCATGGGATTTGGGAGTAATAACAGGCAGAGCCCCGCGCGCTGAAATCTGTGATGCGACCGGCTGGCCTGCATTGTTATCACCCAGGAAGAGCGCCTCTTCAAGCCCTCTTCCTACTAGGACACAGCCGTGGACAGCTGGTAAAGAGAGAACTACAAACAGGTACTGAGGTAATGGTTTTTGGAGGCAGAACGTATACAAGTTAGCGCTGAGCTTCAGTCTGCAATGTTCAAAACAACAGATAAAGCCAGACATCTAGGTGTAGTCAACAGTCACATTAAAACAGTTACTAAATCAGCCTACTATCACCGAAAGAATATATCTAGGATTAAAAGACTAATGTTACAGCAGGATATGGAAAGACTTGTCCATGCTTTTATCTTTAGTAGACTGGACTACTGTAATGGTGTCTTTACTGGTCTCACGAAATCACATCACTCCAGTTCTGAAGTCTTTACACTGGCTTCCTGTGTGTCAAAGAATAGATTTCAAAATACTGCTGCTGGTTTATAAAGCACTCAAAATACATTTCTGACCTCCTGCTAAATTATGAACCATCCAGATCTCTCAGGTCTTCAGGGACTGGTCAGCTTTCTGTCCCCAGAGTCAGAACTAAACCTGCAGGTCCGCTGCAACTCTGACTACTTTTAAATCCAGGCTGAAGACTTTTCTTTTTGCAGCTGCTTTTAATTGAAACTGAGCCGTCGTGTTTCGTTTTTAGTTAATGGACATTTGGGGCTAATAACCCCAGGGCATCAGTGTCTGGGGGCTTTGTCCTGGCTGCTTTTCTCTGCTGCTCGGGACGTCCACAGCTCATGTTCGGAGAAACCTTAAAGAAAGGCATCAGTAAAGTGGAACTTCTGTGTGAACTATTCATATCTTAAACTGCACTGTAACTTTTTATTCATGACTTTTTTAAATGCCTTTGTCTGAATGTCTTTCATTTTTGTAAAGCACCTTGAATGGCCTTGTGTTGAAAGGTGTTATATAAATAAACTTGCCTTGCCTTAGTTAGCAAAGGCTTGTTCAATTACAACCAAATGTGTGCATGTTGTACATCAATCTACAATTCCCAAGTGCATAACATCATCACACCATTCTCTAACTTTTAAACTTTGAGTCTGTTCACTTACATAAAATGAAACTTAATAAACAAGTTCACAGAGACCATGTACATTAAATACTCTCACCGAAACGTCCTCCTTCATGAAAAAGACCATCATATCTGTTGGACGCAACATTAAATCACCAGATTTATCTTGGTGTCAACAACAACAAGCACTTCATATTCTGACTCTTTTAGAAGTTGGGCAGCAATCACACGGCTTTAAGAGGACATCAAAATATAGAAGTGTCTTTTTTTCAAAAACAGCTTTACCTTGATGACAAACACAACCTCCTAAATAGAGATGACACTCATTAGTCTGATTCAGCTTTGCAAGTCTTATGTTTTCTCAGAGTGTTTGTGATGTTAATGTTTTTGTTTTTCATGTATTGAATGTTACAAATGTCGCTGCTGTGAAAGTTACATTTCAGACTTGATCTGACCATTAATCAGAGGTGGAAGTAGTGGAGTACAAATACTTTGTTGCTGTACTTGAGTACATTTTCTGGTATCAGTACTTTACTCTTATTTTTCTGATGACTTTTTACTTCTTACATGTTGAACTCAAATACCTGTACTTTCTACTTCTCACATGTTGAACACAAATACCTGTACTTTCTACTTCTTACATGTTGAACTCAAATACCTGTACTTTCTACTTCTCACATGTTGAACTCAAATACCTGTACTTTCTACTTCTCACATGTTGAACTCAAATACCTGTACTTTCTACTTCTCACATGTTGAACTCAAATACCTGTACTTTCTACTTCTCTCATGTTGAACTCAAATACCTGTACTTTCTACTTCTCACATGTTGAACTCAAATACCTGTACTTTCTACTTCTCACATGTTGAACTCAAATACCTGTACTTTCTACTTCTTACATGTTGAACACAAATACCTGTACTTTCTACTTCTCACATGTTGAACACAAATACCTGTACTTTCTACTTCTTACATGTTGAACCCAAATACCTGTACTTTCTACTTCTCACATGTTGAACACAAATACCTGTACTTTCTACTTCTTACATGTTGAACTCAAATACCTGTACTTTCTACTTCTTACATGTTGAACACAAATACCTGTACTTTCTACTTCTTACATGTTGAACACAAATACCTGTACTTTCTACTTCTCACATGTTGAACTCAAATACCTGTACTTTCTACTTCTTACATGTTGAACACAAATACCTGTACTTTCTACTTCTCACATGTTGAACTCAAATACCTGTACTTTCTACTTCTTACATGTTGAACTCAAATACCTGTACTTTCTACTTCTTACATGTTGAACTCAAATACCTGTACTTTCTACTTCTTACATGTTGAACTCAAATACCTGTACTTTCTACTTCTTACATGTTGAACACAAATACCTGTACTTTCTACTTCTTACATGTTGAACACAAATACCTGTACTTTCTACTTCTCACATGTTGAACTCAAATACCTGTACTTTCTACTTCTTACATGTTGAACTCAAATACCTGTACTTTCTACTTCTCACATGTTGAACTCAAATACCTGTACTTTCTACTTCTTACATGTTGAACACAAATACCTGTACTTTCTACTTCTTACATGTTGAACTCAAATACCTGTACTTTCTACTTCTTACATGTTGAACACAAATACCTGTACTTTCTACTTCTTACATGTTGAACTCAAATACCTGTACTTTCTACTTCTTACATGTTGAACACAAATACCTGTACTTTTTACTTCTTACATGTTGAACACAAATACCTGTACTTTCTACTTCTCACATGTTGAACTCAAATACCTGTACTTTTTACTTCTTACATGTTGAACACAAATACCTGTACTTTCTACTTCTTACATGTTGAACACAAATACCTGTACTTTCTACTTCTCACATGTTGAACTCAAATACCTGTACTTTCTACTTCTCACATGTTGAACACAAATACTACTTCTACGTACTTCTACTTTTACCAGAGTATTTTTAAACACGAGTATCTGGATGTGTGTACTTTTGCCGTCTCTGATATTAAAGTATTATCGTATCGTTGTGCAAAGCTGCAGTTACGTCAGCGCATTGGTTTCCGTGTGAAGCAGCTCATTGGTTGAAACATGTCCTTTCTGTCTTTGTCTCTCAGGAGAAGCGTCTGCGGGACAGACAGACGGAGACGGAGGAGAGTTTACAGAAGCGTCTGGAAGCAGCTCGCATCGACATGGAGCTCAGTGAGTGTCTCGGTGTGACACGACGACGCTGAAATACAGAGCGTTATGAAACTAACCCGATGTTCTCCTGCAGGCAGCGAGCCGGGGGTGTTCGATGTGGTCATCATCAACGATGACTTAGAGAGAGCTTACGAGGAGCTGCGGGACCTCCTCAGTGACGTGAGTTCAACCAACAACACATCCAACGGCATCGTTTACTAACTGTTGACGAGTGTCTGCGGGTTACTGACGGGGAGAAGAGCATGTGTCTAAAGCAGGGTGGAGAGTAACTAGTTAATTATCAATACTGGAAACAGTGTAAAACTTCTACTGCACTGCATGTCGGAGGGAAGGACTTGTTTATCCACTAAATTAATATAATACCTTAAAGCAGGTCCGCAAATGCACAGCGGGACAACTTTTTAAAAATGGGTACTAGTGGAGGGCCGGACTGGTTCAATGTTTATTGCAGAACTTATTGAAATGAACTTATTGCACATATTAAACCTGGAACTAACTAAGCTTAAATGATTGCCTATAAAACAACATTAAATAATCAGCTGCATTAATTTCTCATGGCTCTATCTGCAGCTTCTCCAGAGTCACCTCTTATGAGTACATTTCCCCACAGGCCAACAACAGCTTCAACAAAACTATTCCCCTCAGAGAGAAACCAAACATGCCCTGTTGTCGTGAGAGAAAGTGCAGAAGGAAGCATCCATTGAAGTCAGTGTGCTGCTCTGAGATGCTAGTTCAGATACTTGGCATCTCATCTCGGGAGCAAGGTCATCAATGTTTGGGCTCAGTCTCTGAGCGGAGGAGACCCTCAGGATGGAGGGAAGGTGCAATATACCGGCGGGCCAGATCTAATAGTAATTAGAAATTATCCTGCGGGCCGAAATTAAATCCACCACGGGCCTGATTTGGCCCCCGGGCCTCGAGTTTGACACGTGTGCCTAAAATTAACCTTTTTAGATAACTGATATCAAATATAATAAATACATCAATTTGACTTTAGGTATACCTGGAATAAATGCACAAGCGAACAAGCAATATTTAATGGGTTCCTATTTAGGTATTTTTAGAGCTTTAGCCTTTCCTGTTTTATAGGTTTTAGTGCATGTGAATGGTCTGCAAAGGCTAACATCTCCCACACACCCCCATGTGAAACGCCTCCATTGGACTTCTTTGTTTACTTCTGTAACAGTGACATCACTATGTAACACTTGCACTTCTATTGCTAGCAATCCAACACATTGCACGTGATAGGCTAAGGGGCGGGACATCAGTGGAGACACTCAATATGTCCTCTTTAAAAGCACAACGAGTAAAAGTATCTTCTTCTTTCTTTCAACAGGAAATCCAGAAAGTGAAGGAGGTGAAATCATAAGGAGGAAATCTTTCTATGAAGCACACATCATTATCTCCAGTCAACATCACACTTTCATTCATTAGTGTGGTTGTATTCTTGGTCGAAATGAATACACACGTAGTTAAGTACATGACTGCTAAAACTACTATTACATTAACTAAGTATTTACTGCTGCCAATGTCTTACATATGGAGGACCGTCGAGATAAAATGACTGGATTTAAAACATTCGCGTTTCAGTTTGTGTTGAAAGGCTGAATAAAGACCGAAGACAACCGCAGACCACGTGTGTGCCGTTTATTTCATCTTGTGTTGAAGTATTATCTGGCATTTATTAAAACCTACAAGTACTGGGTTTCTCATTTGTACATCAGAACTTTAAGGCAAAATGTGAACAATTTGAAATAACATACATCACTCAGAAAAACGTTTCTCATGTCACTAAGTCTAGATTTGAAAACTCATGCACTCTGAAAGACTTATCCCTGATATGTTTCCTTATAAAAGCTTCCGGATAAATACATAAAAACTCATTAAGACGCATCGCATTTTTTAAATCAGAGGAAACCGAAAATGAATTTATGAACCTTGCTGAAATTAAATGCGCTGGATAGTTGTAAAGGTCTCCTATTAGACTGTTTCTCATCAATATCTCACAGGTCTCAGATGTATCCAGAGCCTGTCTCTGATTGGCTGAAACACCAAACAGATCATTGCCGCATTACCCATAATCCCCTCTGTTTCAGCCCTGTTTCCAAAGTGCTGATTCTCTGTCTGTTACTGAGAGAGATTTGGTTACAAAGAACTCAATGGAGCTCTAGAGGAGATTCAGGTGATAAGGGGGGGGGGGGTTACCTTGGTTTCTGATTGGCTAATGGTTACTCAAGACAACACATCGTTATGACATCATAAAGTGGCCAAAATCTGATCAGCTCGTTTTCAGACAGGTTTTTATAGAAATGGATCAAAAAGAGAGAGAATCTTTGTTCCTGAAACTTTCAGAGTCTCTTTCCACAGAGGGGACACATGTTGATGTAGAAGAGACATGAAGAAGAGGGGACACGTGTTGATGTAGAAGAGACATGGAGAAGAGGGGACACATGTTGATGTAGAAGAGACATGGAGAAGAGGGGACACATGTTGATGTAGAAGAGACATGGAGAAGAGGGGACACATGTTGATGTAGAAGAGACATGGAGAAGAGGGGACACATGTTGATGTAGAAGAGACATGGAGAAGAGGGGACACATGTTGATGTAGAAGAGACGTGAAGAAGAGGGGACACATGTTGATGTAGAAGAGACGTGAAGAAGAGGGGACACATGTTGATGTAGAAGAGACATGAAGAAGAGGGGACACATGTTGATGTAGAAGAGACATGGAGAGGAGGGGACACATGTTGATGTAGAACAGACATGGAGAAGAGGGGACACATGTGGATGTAGAAGAGACATGGAGAAGAGGGGACACATGTTGATGTAGAAGAGACATGAAGAAGAGGGGAGACATGTTGATGTAGAAGAGACGTGGAGAAGAGGGGACACATGTTGATGTAGAAGAGACATGAAGAAGAGGGGACACATGTTGATGTAGAAGAGACATGGAGAAGAGGGGACACATGTGGATGTAGAAGAGACATGGAGAAGAGGGGACACATGTTGATGTAGAAGAGACATGAAGAAGAGGGGACACATGTTGATGTAGAAGAGACATGGAGAAGAGGGGACACATGTTGATGTAGAAGAGACATGGAGAAGAGGGGACACATGTTGATGTAGAAGAGACATGGAGAAGAGGGGACACATGTTGATGTAGAAGAGACATGGAGAAGAGGGGACACATGTTGATGTAGAAGAGACGTGAAGAAGAGGGGACACATGTTGATGTAGAAGAGACGTGAAGAAGAGGGGACACATGTTGATGTAGAAGAGACATGAAGAAGAGGGGACACATGTTGATGTAGAAGAGACATGGAGAGGAGGGGACACATGTTGATGTAGAACAGACATGGAGAAGAGGGGACACATGTGGATGTAGAAGAGACATGGAGAAGAGGGGACACATGTTGATGTAGAAGAGACATGAAGAAGAGGGGAGACATGTTGATGTAGAAGAGACGTGGAGAAGAGGGGACACATGTTGATGTAGAAGAGACATGAAGAAGAGGGGACACATGTTGATGTAGAAGAGACATGGAGAAGAGGGGACACATGTTGATGTAGAAGAGACATGGAGAAGAGGGGACACATGTTGATGTAGAAGAGACATGAAGAAGAGGGGACACATGTTGATGTAGAAGAGACATGAAGAAGAGGGGACACATGTTGATGTAGAAGAGACATGAAGAAGAGGGGACACATGTTGATGTAGAAGAGACATGAATAAGAGGGGACACATGTTGATGTAGAAGAGACATGAAGAAGAGGGGACACATGTTGATGTAGAAGAGACATGGAGAGGAGGGGACACATGTTGATGTAGAACAGACATGGAGAAGAGGGGACACATGTTGATGTAGAAGAGACATGGAGAAGAGGGGACACATGTGGATGTAGAAGAGACATGGAGAAGAGGGGACACATGTTGATGTAGAAGAGACATGAAGAAGAGGGGACACATGTTGATGTAGAAGAGACGTGGAGAAGAGGGGACACATGTTGATGTAGAAGAGACATGAAGAAGAGGGGAGACATGTTGATGTAGAAGAGACGTGGAGAAGAGGGGACACATGTTGATGTAGAAGAGACATGAAGAAGAGGGGACACATGTTGATGTAGAAGAGACATGGAGAGGAGGGGACACATGTTGATGTAGAACAGACATGGAGAAGAGGGGACACATGTGGATGTAGAAGAGACATGGAGAAGAGGGGACACATGTTGATGTAGAAGAGACATGAAGAAGAGGGGAGACATGTTGATGTAGAAGAGACGTGGAGAAGAGGGGACACATGTTGATGTAGAAGAGACATGAAGAAGAGGGGACACATGTTGATGTAGAAGAGACATGGAGAAGAGGGGACACATGTGGATGTAGAAGAGACATGGAGAAGAGGGGACACATGTTGATGTAGAAGAGACATGAAGAAGAGGGGAGACATGTTGATGTAGAAGAGACGTGGAGAAGAGGGGACACATGTTGATGTAGAAGAGACATGAAGAAGAGGGGACACATGTTGATGTAGAAGAGACATGGAGAAGAGGGGACACATGTTGATGTAGAAGAGACATGGAGAAGAGGGGACACATGTTGATGTAGAAGAGACATGAAGAAGAGGGGACACATGTTGATGTAGAAGAGACATGAAGAAGAGGGGACACATGTTGATGTAGAAGAGACATGAAGAAGAGGGGACACATGTTGATGTAGAAGAGACATGAATAAGAGGGGACACATGTTGATGTAGAAGAGACATGAAGAAGAGGGGACACATGTTGATGTAGAAGAGACATGGAGAGGAGGGGACACATGTTGATGTAGAACAGACATGGAGAAGAGGGGACACATGTTGATGTAGAAGAGACATGGAGAAGAGGGGACACATGTGGATGTAGAAGAGACATGGAGAAGAGGGGACACATGTTGATGTAGAAGAGACATGAAGAAGAGGGGACACATGTTGATGTAGAAGAGACGTGGAGAAGAGGGGACACATGTTGATGTAGAAGAGACATGAAGAAGAGGGGAGACATGTTGATGTAGAAGAGACGTGGAGAAGAGGGGACACATGTTGATGTAGAAGAGACATGAAGAAGAGGGGACACATGTTGATGTAGAAGAGACATGGAGAGGAGGGGACACATGTTGATGTAGAACAGACATGGAGAAGAGGGGACACATGTGGATGTAGAAGAGACATGGAGAAGAGGGGACACATGTTGATGTAGAAGAGACATGAAGAAGAGGGGAGACATGTTGATGTAGAAGAGACGTGGAGAAGAGGGGACACATGTTGATGTAGAAGAGACATGAAGAAGAGGGGACACATGTTGATGTAGAAGAGACATGGAGAAGAGGGGACACATGTTGATGTAGAAGAGACATGAAGAAGAGGGGACACATGTTGATGTAGAAGAGACATGAAGAAGAGGGGACACATGTTGATGTAGAAGAGACATGAAGAAGAGGGGACACATGTTGATGTAGAAGAGACATGAAGAAGAGGGGACACATGTTGATGTAGAAGAGACATGAAGAAGAGGGGACACATGTCTAAAGAGAGGGTCTTCACTGGAAGAAGGGCCCCTGGATCTTGGTGCGCACCAGCTCTCGCTTCTCCTCTTTCTGCTCGAGGTAATCCTTCAGCTTGTCGGTGGAGAAACTGACTTTGGAGTGACGGGCGCGATGAGCTCTCAGCCACGAGTTCTGGAGACACTCTGCTGCCGTGGGTCTCCCCCTGCAGACATGGTATCACATTAGAGAATACACTCATTTATCTTTTTATTTAACTAGTTTAAATGTATTGAGACCACTTTGCCGCGTTGTGTATAATGTATTAATTACCCCATGTTCTGATGTTTTAGTAATACTTTAACAAGATTCATTTATTTTCATTCATGCGACAGAGAAACAAATCTGAAGGCTTCTATAAAAATTCAACTTTCAATATAGTTTAAGAAAAAAATAAAAAGAGCAATAGATAAATAATAGGTTTGTCTTAAAACTTGTAATTTAATTAAAGACATATATGGTATCAGTGCAATCTAGTTCTATTAACCCTCCTATTGTGTTATTTCCCCCCCCCTTAACATTTGACCGGTCCTGTTTTTCCATTAACACACAAACCATTAACCATCACCACATTTCATTCAACACCCTTTCAAACTGTACATATTGTATCAGACTACTGGTGTACATGAACAACTGCAGTAAATATACAAAGAATAGACACTGGCCAGGTGTGATCCATGTGGGGGAGGGGCCATAGGCGGCGCGTGAGGCTCAGGTTTGAGAAGGCTAAATAACTTCTTTTACCTGACGCTGCCCGCCTCCGGCGTCTATAGAACAGAGATCCACTCAGTGTGCGGAGTTTAAATCTCTCAAGTCATATTACAGGATAAAGGAAATACAGTTTAAACTGCCGTATGCAGAGAAGACGCCGACGTGTCGCACTTATCATTCATATTACATCATCAATCAGATCATCGATCATATAATATCATAATATATCATATATTTCCTGATCTGAGTCAGCTTCTCCAGCCTCATCTGGCCGTGCAACACTCACAGTGTCACAGACTCGATGCAGAAGTATTATTTAACACATTATGTTGACGAAACACTCGAGACAAATGTAATTAAAGTCAGATCCACTCGTGTCTTAGACGGGGCAGTGATATCATAAACCTATACGCTTTCAAACACTCGGTAGTTTATTTTTTAACCAGTTGTTATTCACCTTGCAGGTGGCTTGTATCCTGGATTATATGTTTAAGTCATGGATGTTTAAAGTTCATATTTGTCTAATATTAGTTTACTTTTCATTAATGAAGTGTGACGCTGCGCTGTCAGTACACTTGTCCCTGTTTGTGATTGGTCAAATGTAGCTAACCCCGCCCCTTAGACGTGAACGCGCTCTCAGCTGGAGAGAGAAACCCTGGCTTGATTTACCGAGTTGATAACCAGCGTCGTGGACCGCTTAGCGAGATCTCGTTTGTTAGTTTGTTTGTTACTCAAACATATCCAGTGTCTGTTGAACTGGCTTCGTAGTGCAGTGCACAGGTGGCTGCATAGCAGCGCTAATGTCAAAGACACAGACATTATACATTATATTTGTATTTTACCAGGATGCAGTGACACAAATATTAGGGAAGGCTTAGCCTTCCCTAGCCTACAGCACCCGCCGCCCCTGGGAGGGGCACATAAGAGCGGGAAATGTTTCAAATTGTTCTGTGTGTGTGTTTGTGTGTGCCAGGTGTGATTCACATGGGGGGGATGAGCACGTAAGGGGGGGGGACACACATCTAGAGTGTGTGTGTGTGTGTGTGTGTGTGTGTGTGTGTGTGTGTGTGTGTGTGTGTTTTATCTGATCCGGATGGTTACTAATTCCTTTTCTTTATGGCGGTCATTTTTGACCGGAACACCATGGGTGTTACAAAGTTGACTAAATCATCCAGAATGCAATGGAAGTGGTGATCAGCCATTTTATATGTTCAAATGTCTCCTGAAGGATATCATGGAGCCTTAACGCAATCGAACGTAAAACTAAAAAGTTATGATTGATGAAAGTAGCAAATCAGATTTGACCCGAAGACAACGGGAGGGTTAAACAGAAGGCAGACATTTCAACTTACGATATATCCAAAGCGATATATCCCATTTGATTGAAGGGCTGACCTGTCCCTTTGTGATGGATTCATGCAGACTACATTTTAAGACCGGGCCCCTCACCAGGACTTGTTGTTGAGGCTGCTCTTCATGAAGGTCAGCGCCCCCTCCGACAGGCCGGGGTAGCAGCGCCCGAACTGGATCTTCCCCTTCCTGATGTTCCTGTCCTGCTCCCAGGCGTGGTCTGCGTGGAACGGGCTGTCCGCACTCAGCCTGGATGAAAACAAAAGGCTATGTAATCAAATGTCTGCGAACACAGGAAGTAGGACTTTATCCTGACGATTTAGATGCTTCGAATAATTTACGGAAATGCATTAATGTCACCCTGATTGTTTGCTGTGTCTTTTCTCTAGTGATGACATGTGTACATATTTTATATAACAATTAACTTTTGGGTATAATGTCCCTCACGGTAAATTGATATCTAAATAGTTAAATTGTCACCCCATGTAACCGGTTATCCTTTACACACATCTCAGGCTTCGTTCTGATGTTGTGAAAAACATTTTTACAAAAGGTAGAATCCCCATTTCTTAAATCAACTACTTCCTTAAAGGAATGGTATGCTCATGACACTCATTTTTAAATAATTATCATCCGATAAAACAGACCCGTCTCTGCCAGTCTTTTTTTTTTTGGTTTTCGAAGACACGTTGATCTCCATGTTATTTACTGTAGTTTCTCTCTTCAAATATGCCTCACTGTATCGCGAAATATTGCCACAATTCTGATAGGAACAATCCACGGAATGCTCGGTTCCATCTGTTGCCAAAAGGTAAGCATAAGAAGTACATTCGGAGGCAGTGGCTAGCGAAATGTGGCCGGCCCGAACTTAATGGAGATGCAGTACCATCGGTCTTTCTGGTGTCATCACCGACCAGGACACCAGTTCGGCCAGTTGAGAAATCGCCCTCTGCAAGTGTGAAGCGACGGAGGAGCAGAAGTAGTGCTCGGAGTAAGAATAAGGTATGTTATAGCGCATTTCCATTGCAGCGGCTAGCCCCGTTTTAGCGTCCTTTAGCATCCAGGCCAGGACAGTTTTTGGTGGCCTTTCCATATAGCGTAGTACCGGCTAGTGTGTATTTTACCCCAGTTTTTCCGGCCCCATAAAAGCGTGATTCTATGGCCAGGGACAACGAAGCTGAGTATGCTAAACTAGAGAGGGAATCGCTAGCAAGGGTGGTACTACATGCATACATATAGTATCTTATATCATCTTCCCATTATACACACATGCATTTCCAAACATCTGGACTACCTATGTTGCAAATGTATTATCTCTTCGATTTACACATGGCATCTATTGCACGTCTGTCCGTCCTGGGAGAGGGATCCCTCCTCTGCTGCTCTCCCTGAGGTTTCTCCATGTTCCCTTTAAACTGGGGGTTTTCTTCGGAAGTTTTTCCTTGTACGATGTGAGGGTCTAAGGACAGAGGGTCTAAGGACAGAGGGTCTAAGGACAGAGGGTCTAAGGACAGAGGGTGTCGTATTGTCATACTGATAAAACATCAAAACTTCTTCCTCTGCTGACGAGTCCGAACTGAAATACTCCACCATGTTTCCGTGTGTTGACAAAGTGAACGCATGGATGACGTCACGACCATCACGTGACGACTGAAAATGGCAAACATGGCGGCGGCCAGACGGAATATACAGGTCTTGATAAAAAAGAGCTATAAAATCATTATTTACCGGGGAATATCGCTGATTTCTTCAGGGTATGGTTTAAACATAACGTTTCACTAAATACTGAAGTTTTGATTAATTATCTAATGAGTGGACCATTCCTTTAAGGAAGAATATCGGTTCAACTCTTTTTTCTTTTAGTGTAGACTCACATGATGAAGGACAGCACTCCCACAGCCCAGACGTCAGTTTCAGGTCCGACGCCCTGACCCTCCAGGATCTCAGGAGCTTTAGGGAGGACGATATACACTGGAGAGAGAGAGAGAGAGGGAGAGAGGGAGAGAGAGAGAGAGAGAGAGAGAGAGAGAGGGAGAGAGGGAGAGAGAGGGTGTTATACAGATGTGTACGATGCCACATCCACTCACATGCTTAACGCTCATATATAAAAGATAGGAAAAGGGTTTGTTAGCTAGGATCAGCTGGATGACGTTAGGCAGTTATTTCCCTCCATCGATCCGTCCTCTTAAAGAAAGTGTACCTTTGCTGCGGCAGTCTGTTGGAGGCCATGACAGGACACGCTTTAGTACATGAGAAGACACCATGCAGAATCAGACACATTTTAAAGGTCACCTATTATACAAAATCCTCTTCTTCATGTCTCTTCTACATCAACATGTGTCCCCTCTTCTTCATGTCTCCTCTACATCAACATGTGTCCCCTCTTCTTCATGTCTCCTCTACATCAACATGTGTCCCCTCTTCTTCATGTCTCTTCTACATCAACATGTGTCCCCTCTTCTTCATGTCTCTTCTACATCAACATGTGTCCCCTCTTCTTCACGTCTCTTCTACATCAACATGTGTCCCCTCTTCTTCATGTCTCTTCTACATCAACATGTGTCCCCTCTTCTTCATGTCTCTTCTACATCAACATGTGTCCCCTCTTCTTCATGTCTCTTCTACATCAACATGTGTCCCCTCTTCTTCATGTCTCTTCTACATCAACATGTGTCCCCTCTTCTTCACGTCTCTTCTACATCAACATGTGTCCCCTCTTCTCCATGTCTCTTCTACCCTCTTCTTCATGTCTCTTCTACATCAACATGTGTCCCCTCTTCTCCATGTCTCTTCTACATCAACACGTGTCCCCTCTTCCTCATGTCTCTTCTACATCAACATGTGTCCCCTCTTCTCCATGTCTCTTCTACATCAACACGTGTCCCCTCTTCTTCATGTCTCTTCTACATCAACATGTGTCCCCTCTTCTTCACGTCTCTTCTACATCAACATGTGTCCCCTCTTCTCCACGTCTCTTCTACATTAACATGTGTCCCCTCTTCCTCATGTCTCTTCTACATCAACATGTGTCCCCTCTTCTCCATGTCTCTTCTACATCAACACGTGTCCCCTCTTCTCCATGTCTCTTCTACATCAACACGTGTCCCCTCTTCTTCATGTCTCTTCTACATCAACATGTGTCCCCTCTTCTTCATGTCTCTTCTACATCAACATGTGTCCCCTCTTCTTCATGTCTCTTCTACATCAACATGTGTCCCCTCTTCTTCATGTCTCTTCTACATCAACATGTGTCCCCTCTTCTTCATGTCTCTTCTACATCAACATGTGTCCCCTCTTCTTCATGTCTCTTCTACATCAACATGTGTCCCCTCTTCTTCATGTCTCTTCTACATCAACATGTGTCCCCTCTTCTTCATGTCTCTTCTACATCAACACGTGTCCCCTCTGTGGAAAGAGACTCTGAAAGTTTCAGGAACAAAGATTCTCTCTCTTTTTGATCCATTTCTATAAAAACCTGTCTGAAAACGAGCTGATCAGATTTTGGCCACTTGATGATGTCATAACGATGTTTTGTCTTGAGTAACCATTAGCCAATCAGCAGCCAAGGTAACCCCCCCCCCCCTTATCATCTGAATCTCCTCCTATACCTCATTCACACCAACGGTGTTTCAGGGCCGGTTCGGAGCTGGAGCTTGAAAAGCACCGGGTTTTCCTGTTCACACCGCAGCGGAGCCGCCTCTTAGCTCTGGAATCCGGTTCGTTTCAAGCACCAAAAAATTGTCCGGCCAGACCGAAAGCACCGCATACGTCACGCTTACGTCGAGGCGGGGGCAGGGGCGGGATCAACTCCTGAACAACAACAACAAGCCCGCGTTTTATCCAGTTTGTACACAACGATGGAGAAACTTAACAAGCAGCAGTGGTCCACTGAAGAGATCAGCTACCTGCTGGGAATCTGGTCTTCCGAAGAGGTGCAGAGGAAGCTGGAGCACAATCGGCCATTGTTGTTGTTGTTGTTGTTGTTGTTGTCGGTGTGAGCTGTGAGGGGTTTCCGCGCGGTTTGGCTTTATGAAGCAGGCACGCAAACGGTTACGTCATGACGCAAACGATGACGCAGCACCAGTCGGACTCTGGGCGGTGTGAAAAGAGCCGGAGCTAAACCGAAGAACCGGTTCTGAACCTGAAAAGCTCTAGCACGGAGCTTGAACCGGAGTTGGTGTGAATGAGGTACTAGAGCACCATTGAGTTCTTTGTAACCAAATGTCTCTCAGAGGGGCGTGGGGAGGGGCTCCTTATTTTCATCTAAAGTAACAGACAGAGAATCAGCACTTTGGAAACAGGGCTGAAACAGAGGGGATTATGGGTAATGCTGCAGTGACCTGTTTGGTGTTTCAGCCAATCAGAGACAGGCTCTGTATATATCTGAGGCCTGTGATATATTGATGAAGAACAGTCTGATAGGTGACCTTGAAGATGAATCCAGGCGAGTACCTTTGCTGTCCGAGTGTCCGTGGATGTGCTCCACGGTGAGAGGCTGCCCGGGGGTGAAGGACAGAGCGGAGCCCAGGTCCACGACCTTCAGGTGGTTGCAGTCGTCCACCAGCATGTTGTCAGACTTCAGGTCGAGGTGCACCACGCGGCGGCCGTGAAGGTAATCCACCGCGCTCAGGATCTGGAGGAGCAGCTCGACCACCTGGGTCTCCGAGTACTGATCTCTGAGGACGCAGAAACGAGACAGGGGGGTTAGTAGTGTGGGTCAAAAGTACACACATCCTTTACTCAAGTAGAAGTACAGATACTCATGTTTAAAAATACTCTGGTGAAAGTAGAAGTACTGACTAAACTTCTTTACTCAAGTCAAAGTAAAGAGGCTTTGAAGTGTACTTCAGTAAAAAGTACCCATAGCTAGCAGCTGCTTTAAAGAGTACCTGACCTCCCTTTATATCAATAGAACAATAATGTCATTGTTAGCTAATGAATGTTTCCATGGTGACCAACGGCAACATGACAACGTTTCCATTGGTCCTGGTCTTCTTTAGAGAAGACCAGGAAGTGATGGATACACGGATCGTGTTCAAACCAATAGGCACGCAGTGACTCTAAAGAATAATGACCACGCACCAACACACATTCAGACTAAAGGAACCAGCTGTTTGGGAAATGAGAGAAGTAGAAAGTACAGGTATTTGAGTTCAACATGAGAGAAGTAGAAAGTACAGGTATTTGGGTTCAACATGTAAGAAGTAGAAAGTACAGGTATTAGTGTTCAACATGTAAGAAGTAGAAAGTACAGGTATTTGAGTTCAACATGTAAGAAGTAGAAAGTACAGGTATTTGTGTTCAACATGTGAGAAGTAGAAAGTACAGGTATTTGTGTTCAACATGTGAGAAGTATAAAGTTCAGGTATTTGAGTTCAACATGTAAGAAGTAGAAAGTACAGGTATTTGTGTTCAACATGAGAGAAGTAGAAAGTACAGGTATTTGAGTTCAACATGAGAGAAGTAGAAAGTACAGGTATTTGTGTTCAACATGTGAGAAGTATAAAGTACAGGTATTTGAGTTCAACATGAGAGAAGTAGAAAGTACAGGTATTTGAGTTCAACATGAGAGAAGTAGAAAGTACAGGTATTTGTGTTCAACATGTGAGAAGTAGAAAGTACAGGTATTTGAGTTCAACATGTAAGAAGTAGAAAGTACAGGTATTTGAGTTCAACATGTGAGAAGTAGAAAGTACAGGTATTTGAGTTCAACATGTAAGAAGTAGAAAGTACAGGTATTTGAGTTCAACATGTGAGAAGTAGAAAGTACAGGTATTTGAGTTCAACATGTAAGAAGAAGAAAGTACAGGTATTTGTGTTCAACATGTGAGAAGTAGAAAGTACAGGTATTTGTGTTCAACATGTAAGAAGTAGAAAGTACAGGTATTTGTGTTCAACATGTAAGAAGTAGAAAGTACAGGTATTTGAGTTCAACATGTAATAAGTAGAAAGTACAGGTATTTGGGTTCAACATGTGAGAAGTAGAAAGTACAGGTATTTGAGTTCAACATGTAAGAAGTAGAAAGTACAGGTATTTGTGTTCAACATGTAAGAAGTAGAAAGTACAGGTATTTGAGTTCAACATGTAATAAGTAGAAAGTACAGGTATTTGTGTTCAAAATGTAAGAAGTCAAAGTAAAAAGTCGTCAGAAAAATAAGTAGTGGAGTACAAATACTTTGTTACTGTACTTAAGTAAATGTTATAAATAACCATATTGTGAATGTTAAAACTGGACTCATTGCTAAAGTAAATGCACCCTACAGACTACCACTATACTACCAGAGAGGCCAGGCAGGAGGGAATTGACAACGGAGACTTCGGAACAAGGTAAATATTTACACTCAGTTTTTTCCTGCTGTCTGAATGATGTGTGTGGAGCTTTATATATACAGTCTATGGTGTGCAGCCGTTCCCTACCTGGCAGCCAGGCTGTAGAGCAGCTCCTTGCCGGGGCAGAGCTCCTGCACCAGCACCAGGGTCCGAGGGGTGAGGAAGGCGCTGTGCAGCTGCAGCAGGTGGGGGTGGTGCAGCCTCCTCAGCAGCTGGTACTCCCTCAGCACCAGCAGACGCTGCTCCGCCTGGTACGGAGTGACCTTAGCCACGAACACCTGGCTCGTCTCCACGTCTCTGCAGAGGGAGAGGACGCTGAAGCGCCCCCTGAGAGAGGAGAGGGAGAGAAAGGTTACTGAAGCATCCTGGGGCCGATTCCAGTCCGCTGTGACTCTGAATGAAGAAAGGTAAACAGCCATGATGGTCTACAGATTTCCTGAAACAGTGGGACAGTGACCCCTGGTGGTCAGTTTGGTAGAAAATCTAAATATGTTATTATTTAAAACAATTAAATGGGGCGAACCCTGCGAGCTAGTTCAGGCAGTGCACTCGAGCACTCGTACATAACGCCCCTCGCCGCTCTACAACCAACCAACCAACCAACCAACCAACCAACCAACCAGACTCTCCTTAATATGCCGCTCTATAGAACCTGCCAGATCTCTCTCTATGCTTTGCTTGCTGCTGCTATCGCTGCAGCTACTTCCACGTCGCTGCTGCTCGTTGCCCCCCCACCCCAGCTTCCACCTGTAGGCTCGGGGGTTAGTTATTTAATCATCACTCATGGTGCTATGTGTATCTGTGGAGTGATGAGGCCCGAGCCTAGACGCCAAACTCAACTATATGCCGCTTCTAATAAGCATGTGAAAGAAACACGTGAGCTGTCTGAAGCGTATGTGCCGAGTAGAGAGTAGCAGATGTGTGCTGTTTTCATACAAAAACATTTAAATGGTATTTTTTTGAATTGGCTATTTTGCTGTTGTTGACTTTGGCAAAAAATCTGAAAGTAATTTTTGAAAGTTAACAGAAATAAATTAAAGGTACCATTTATTGTTCAATAGATACAGTATGTTGTGAATTTTGTATGTTATCACATTCATCTTTTGTTAAAAGATGACAACTTTGAGGAGTTCAGAATTAGTTGTACAACAATGCGAATGTCAACGTTAGAAATGAATCTTCGATCAGAACTAAATATTGGTCGACTACAGAAATATCAGAATCTGCGATGGACTTGAGGAACCTGTGAAGTCACGTCCGTGTTGTTAAACATTAAAGCTAAAATAAATAATGTGCAAACCATAACACCGTAGATTAAATACACAGCTTCTGCTTCCGAATCCCACCTGTTGAACTCAGACAGGAAGTTGTAGTTCTTGTGTGTCGTCTGTCGTGCTGACCCGGTGACCTTTGACCCCAGAGTCTCCGTCTGGATGAGAGGAATGTGAATCTCTGTAAAACAGAAACAAGTTGGGGAACCCTTGAATTAGATGATATTTGTGAAACAGCATTTTGTATATATTGATTGTTGTGCTTTTATTTATGTCTTAAATGTGTTCATATGTACAAATATGTCTGTTGAATGTGTATATCTCGCTATATACACATTTATATATATATTTGTATTTTTGTATTCGGGATTGTGGCAAACGGTATTTCGATCTCTCTGTCTGTACACACAAACTGAAAGATTGACAATAAAGTTGACTTTGACTTTTGACTTTGAGAGAGTTTCTCTTGCCTTCAGGGTGCGTTGGCATGACGACGGGAGCTGAGGCGTCACTGAAGGGTCCGGCTCCGGTCTTTGTGACGCAGCCGACTCTGAACACATAGGAGGCTCCTCTCGGTAAATCCTTCACCACCAGGCAGCTCTCCGTCACCTCCTCCGACAGCACCGTCCACTCCCGCCCTGAGGGGGTATGCCATCAGTGTTATAATGACTTCCACAACACAGCTGGGGGACATGTACAGGCTATCCTATAGAGACGAGCTGTGGATGGGATGGACACCAGGAAAAACTCAACCAACCCAGAAACTGTGAATAACACAACCGAGTTATTTAGACATGAGATTCAACAAGTCGTTCAGATGTAACTTCCCTTCCTAAGTCGCATGCAGACTCATGACATGATATCACTCCATCAGAGTATCTCCATGCAACTCGAGGACTACATCTGCACCTTCAATTATCTTGGCAAGCCAATAAAAGCATATTTATTTTGAGGAGGGCTTCTTAAAGAGACAAGCGCTAAAAGTGTTTCAGATGAAGGGTGCATACAGGTTTACTCAGACATACATTATGAGAAGAAAAAAACAGGCTTTTGTAACCTTAAAGGGCGCATGTCGTGCTTTTCTGGTTATCACCGTCCCCTTGTGTTATGAAGGGTGTTCTGCATGTAGACGGTCTGCAGAGTCACAATCCCTCAAAGGGCACCCTGTAGCGAGTAAAGCTCTAACACAGAGAAGACCTGTCTGCTGCCCCAGAACCAAGCCCCCAGGAAGTGCGCCGGAGTCTGATGAGAATATTCGTGCTGGTCAAACGACGGTACTACACTTCCTTTAGGTCGCTGGGCCCGGAAACACTTTTCCCATTGACTAACATTGGGAAAGAGCGGTCTGTAACTCGTTGGATAAATTTTTCTAAACTAAATAAACTACCCAGTATGAACACTTGTATAGCCCTTATTAAAAACATTCGGTCCTCAAGTTGTCAAAATGTGCTAATAACGTTAAAAAAAAATATTATACTAGATGGGCTGTATGATTAAATCTTGTACCGTAAATGTTGTATTAAATAAAGTTAATATTACCGACGTTAGATTAACGTCCCTGTAGCTTATTATTGCACTAAGAAGCTTATTGCACTGTGTGTATATATATATATATATATATATATATATATAAATGAACCAATCCGTGGAGCCGTTACGTTACGTCCGTGGATTGGTCCAAATTGACCAATCCGCAGACTTCCTCACACACGCACACTCAATCGGTGTGTGTGTGTGTGTGTGTTCGGGCTGGGTTTCGCTGTGTCTCGCTGTCTCGCAGACGGCCACTGGGCTCACGGGGGGGGGGGGGGGGGGGGTCCAAGCCGTTTAGGACAGAGAGTGAATACACATACTACACAGAGATGCTGTGAGAAACCAATGAGATTTTGGAAAATTGCACAATATAAATCTATTCTAGTCGACCTCAACAACGGAATTATGATCAGTAGAAATGGCCATGACGCGGGACCTTCAAAGCATGTAAACGCGTTCCTTTAGAAACCTAATAAGACAAGTATAAATCTTGAGATTCGCTTGATACGTCTCCTTTATTGCTCTGTGCACCCACCCTCTGTGCAGTACTGCACGCAGTAGGCGACACCGGGGTCGCTGGTCTGAACTGGCTTCCAGCCCAGCAGGACGCCGCCTCCGTCCAACTGGAACACTTCAGCTTTGTTTGGACGAACCAGCGGATCTGGAACACAAACATACTCAGACAGAGCAGCTAAAGTACATTACGTCTCGAGCCTTTTGGACCTACAGGAAGTGTTCCACAGATAACAAGTGTACTTCCTACCTTTGTTCTTTTTAAAAGCAGGTATTTTAAAAGAAGGCAGGAGTTTGGAGGCTCTCTTTTTTGGACTCTCCGGCCCAGAGCTGCGCTTCCTCTCAGGAGGAGTCGGAGCGGAGCCTTTCACGATCGGCCCTGTGAGAGGAAACAAACAACGTGACAGTGTAGATATTCAAAATACACTAGCAACGGCTCAGGTAAATACAACTAAATAATAACGCCCTTATCCCATCAACATCAAAACAGTGTCCAGACCAGGGGTGTCAAACTCAAGGCCCGGGGGCCAAATCCGGCCCGCGACTTCATTTTATGTGGCCCCGCAAGAGCTTGCAAAGAATATAATACGTTTATTATACGGTTACATGCCACTTTACTGAGGCATGTTGCCCATAAACTACATGTCCCACAATGCATCTTGTTTTGTGACTTGCAATTATTTGCCCTGGACTTCTTTCTTTCAAACTTAGTTAGTTATTACCCAATCCGATAATAACCCAATTCAGAGGCAATAAAGTAATATAATACATTATTTTATATATATATTTATATATTTATAAACACCTGATAGAACTATTTAGATGTCTCACCTCCTTTGCTCACATCCTCCTTAGACCTGGTGAACAGTTTGGTCAGACTGGAGGCCGACGCTCTCATCTTCTTCCTCAGAGACATGGTGGGGGTGTCGGGCATCATGATCTCCCCCAGCGTGGGTCCCAACGCCTGGTTGTCCAGCGGAGAGTACGAGTGTCCGGTCCACGACTGCCTGCGGAAGATCTTCAGCAGACCCAGTTTGGGCGACTTTCCCGTCGGGGGTCTGAGCTCCAGAGCTGTATCGGATGCATGTCTCTGGAGACTCCCGCTTTCTTTCTTGTCTCTGGATCTGGGGGGCCTCTCTGGAACCTGAAGAGACGAGAGGCTGGGACTGGGACTCGCTGGGATTCGACCGCATAAATTCGGGTTGGATCGGGTGCGATTTCGTGGTGGAGCTTGAGGGAACGAACTCCTGGGTTTGACCTCCTGGAAGGAAGATGGCGACGGGGGAGTCAGAGGCTCGCCTTGATCGTCGTACCCTTCACTTTCCCCAGATCTGCATCTCCCTCCTCTCATAAGACCGTGGCTGAGCTCTTCATAGGAGCCAAGTCGACTTGAGGACTCGGAGCCACCGTGCTCCGGAAGAGACGATTCGGCCAGAGACCCTTGGGAACCGGCGAAGGTTTCCCGGGGTAGCCGATCCGGATCCAGCGTCCTTCTGTTCCCCGCGACGAAGCTTAAGGGAACAGAAGACCCACTTTGTACGGGAGCGATGGAGCCTCGTCTTCTCGGGGGTCTTTGAGGACTCGGGATCGCCAACAAGTTCCTCCCAGTGGCTTCGTCATCGGTCAAATCCTCCTTCAGACTTTGAGACCCTTCTTCCTCCTCATCCGGCTTCGGCGAGCTCGGAGATCTTCGGGAATACTCGTCCAGAGACCTGCTCCTCCTGTGGGGGGGGGGCGTTAGCGTGGGGGAGGCTAACCCCGCTATCAAAGGAGCAGGACTTCTGCATGGTGGGCTGCACGGACCCCCGTCTCTGCCCGCGGTTTGTCTCCGGGTCGTCCTCCACGTACTCGATGAGAGGCTCGTTCAGGCGCCCGGACAGGCTTCTCCGGAGAGGCTTGCGGCCCCTCTCCTGCTTCTTGGCCTGGAATTTGTCCCGTAGCGTCATGTGTCTGGCGGACATGGGAGACAGCTGATGGGAGGTGCTGTGGAAGGTGCTTCGGATGACGCTGCCACGAGGGATTCGACCCCCATCACTGCCGGACCCTTCCTCTCCGTCGGACAGGTAGAGGGACTGACTGCTGTCCTTACTGGCCCTCCGCTCTCTCTGAGGAGTGTGTTGGGAGGAAACGTCCGAGGAAGCGACCGACTGCCTGCTGACACTCCTCTCGAAAACACTCCTCCGTCCTAACAACTCCACATCCTCCTCTTCCTCCTCCCCCAACGCCTCCTCCTCCTCACCCAGGTGGCGTTTGGGATAAGACTCTGGGATCTGCTCTGGCTCTGGGAAAGGATCGTACTCCCCCTCGGTCTCCTCTTCCTCCTCCTCCTCGTCCTCCTCCTCCTCCGTAGGGCTGTAGTGCTGGAAACAGTCCCAGGAGTCGGCCTCATCGTACTCGGAGGAGGACCCGCTGCTCGGGGAGGAGCTGCTGTGCTCCTGCGGCTCCCGCGGCACCGTCACCGCCGTCTCTCTGAGCGGAGCGTCCAGCAGCTCTGGGATCAGCCTCAGCGTGAGGACCGACCCGATGGAGGTCAAGGAGCGCTGGGGAGGTGGAGAGGAGAGACAGTGGTGAAGACCGAGGGTCTGGCTTTTCTCTGGGAACATTAGATTAGATTCCTTTATTGTCACGACACAGAGAACGGCGAGATGACAAGCATTCCCGATGGTGCCATCCCACATAACAGACAGCGCTATAAGTATCATTTTGACAACATGTGGGCTAGAACATTCTCTTGGTGTTCAGATAAGGTGAACCTCTTTAGAGCTTAGTGTACTCCTCTCTCTACTGCCCCCTTGTGGGTCAAGTTTAAGAAGGCGAGCCTCAAGACCAGGGGGTCAAACTCAAATACTCAATGGGCCAAAATATAAAAATGGGTGCTAGTGGAGGGCCGGACTGGTTCTATGTTTATTGCAGAACTTATTGAAATGAACTTATTGCACATATTAAACCTGGAACTAACAAAGCTTAAATTATTGCCTATAAAAACAACTTTAAATAATCAGCTGCATTCATTTCTCATGGCTCTATCTGCAGCTTCTCCAGAGTCATTTCTTATGAGTACATTTCCCCACAGGCCAACAACAGCTTCAACAAAACTATTCCCTCAGAGAGAAACCAAACATGCTCTGCTGTCGTGAGAGAAAGTGCAGAAGGAAGCATCCATTGAAGTCAGTGTGCTGCTCTGAGATGCTAGCTCAGATACTTGGCATCTCATCTCGGGAGCAAGGTCATCAATGTTTGGGCTCAGGCTCTGAGCGGAGGAGACCCTCAGGGTGGAGGGAAGGTGTGCGTGCAATATACCGGCGGGCCAGATCTAATAGGAATTAGAAATGATCCTGCGGGCCGAAATTAAATCAACCAAGGGCCTGATTTGGCCCCCGGGCCTCGAGTTTGACACGTGTGCCCTAGAAGCTCCAGGTTGCTTATAATGACTGTCTGCGTATACTGCTTGGTGGTGCGGTGCACGTGAAATGTTCTGTAACGCACGAGTCGACACGTTCCATACTCTGATGGACACATTCATCCGTCGATTGAATGTTTCTCATAACCGTCATTATGCTGCTTTCAAATCCGTGTCGATACCAGGCACCTCTGTGGAAACATTGGTATAACTGCTTTTTTTAAATGTATATTTGAGTGTTGTGTGTCTTTTAATAATGGACCAAGAGTCTCTTCAAATAAAAGCTGATGATGATATAGAGACAATTCTCTTAACTTGCCTGTATATATTATATGAATGATTATATGAATTATTCAAGGTCAAGGTATTCCTTTATATTGTATGTTAACGTATATTAAGATGTAAAAAAAACAAAAGGGAGAAGGGGTCGGATTAAATAAGTGTAAACTTCTTCCGACCCCTTTTCGGACGTGTAATTAGCTAAAGTGTTGTTGTTTATTGTTATCAGACAATGATACTACAGATTATTCAATTATTATTTAAATATTTCGTTTAGTTATTGCATTCATTTGTATAGTACTGTATCATGTCTGTATCATCTTTTGTTTCATTTGTATTTTCTTTGGTTTTACACGCTCGAAAAAAATAAATAAACTAAACTAAACTAGATGATGATGATGATGATGATGATGATGATGATGATGAATACAAGCTAAATACTTTTAATCTATAATATATAAAGTGACTATAAATTAGACCTATGATACATTGAAGAGTACGCTTACAGAACAATACAACATTACCATACAAATACAAGACCAATACGGTCAAGGCAGTCAAAAAGTCAATAAGTACGTTATTGTTCATGTTTTTAAAATCCAATGACATTGTTTTCAGTCGAGGGATCTCTTGGGATGCTAACGTCCTTATCTTATCCAACGCTTTGCAACTGACCTGCCATTTCCGTTTGGAGATGAAGATTTTCAAAGTCCTTGTGTTGATTTCATCCGTATCTTCTCCTGCATGTTCGTCCTGTGAACACAGTTGGAAAGTATTATGTTCTTGTATTCCTAACTTCAGAACATTCAAAAAAAGTACTTCCTCTCACCTGGATCCATTCGTGGCTCAAGCACTCAAAGGCCGAGGGTCGCTTCCTACAACAGAGGAACATTTGGAGGGAAAAAGAAATGAGGAAGAAGAAAGAAATGTCCCTAATAAAGTCTAAATGTTGAAGGTCGAGTCAAGGCTTTGAGAACAAAGCGGAAAGGTTGGGAACAACTCAAACGGTTGCCAGGTTACACTAAACGTTTGACATATTCTCAATACTCCCGTCTTCCTCACTCTGGATCTGGCTGCAGCAGCGTGTGGAGAAAGCTCTGGGCCTCGGGGCTCCTGTGGGTCACGTCGGGGGCGTCCCAGTTCAGCGTCCCCTCCCCCACCCGCAGCAGGGTGGCCCGGTCCGTGTCGCCCACAAACGGGCAGCGACACACCAGACTGTCAGGACACAAAGGGATGAACAGTGAACAGACAGATATGGACAGCTTCTTATAGAACTGTATATTAACATTTTGAAGGTGAGGCATACCAGATATACGCTAGAACACCCACAGACCTAGAAGAGAGAATAAGAGGTTTACATCATATTGATAAAGTACTACACACAATAAGACCTAAAAGGGAGGAGGGAGGAACACAGAGTAAACTAAGCAATACAACAACAAAAAAGCATGACTTTACAAAACTTAAAAGTGCATAGGGAGTAGTAATAAATAGGTAGGCACAGTAGGTAGAGAGAGAGAGAGAGAGGTAGGTAGGTAGGTAGGTAGGGAGAGAGAGAGAGAGAGAGAGGTAGGTAGGTAGGTAGGTAGGTAGGAAGGTAGGTGGGTAGGTAGGTAGGTAGGTAGGTAGAGAGAGAGAGATAGAGAGAGAGAGAGAGAGAGGGTAGGACGAGATGGTAGTGGTCGGAGCGAGGTAGTGAGGGAGAGAGAGGGAGAGAGTGGATGAGAGGTAGTGGGGTAGTGGCGAGATATAGGTCGGTCGGTGTTCGTGGTCGGTAGGTGGTGACGTTAGGTTCGGTAGTCGGAGGAACTGCGAGCACCGCCCGCGCGAGGGGGCGCGCGCGTCGGTCGGCGGTCTCGGTCGGTCGGTCGGTCGCCGAGTGCTTCGGTCGGTACGTCCGGTCGTCATCGGTCTGTCGGTCTGTCGGTCGGTTCGGTCGGTCGTGCCGGTCGGTCTGATCCGAGGTCTCGCCGGCGGTCGGTCGGTCGGCGCGCCGGTGCGGTAGTGTCGGTACGTCGGTGGTCGGGGTACCGTAGGTCGGTAGGTGGCGGAAGGTAGGTATAGAAGATAGATAGACCAGATACTTTTCTTTATCTCGCCAAATTTGGGAAATGAATTTAGGTTACAGTAAGCAGTCAGTGTGGTTCAGCATACGTATCAAGTACATTAAAATAAAAATACCTAAAAAGTGAAATATTGAATTAACAATTAAAAACAAAATGAAAAACGAGAAACATGATATCAAATATAAACAATGTCAAATATTCAGGATAATTAAAATGTTCTAAAAAAAGTCAAAATACTGCAGTAGCAGGAATATAGGCTTTTACTACGGGAGCATAGACAGACTGTATATCCATAGGATGCCAATAATTCACTGATCTACAGAAAACTGCAAATGGTCATCAGGAAGGAGAAAGTCTCTAGTACCAACGAGTGATAGTGAAGTGTGATTTTAGAAGAGATTTAAAAGATGAAAATAATTTTGCAAGCCTCTAATTCTCCACAGTATTAGTTTCCAAATAGAGAAACATGTCATCGTGTCTTCACTGTGAGAGGGATACGTCTAGAGAGAACTTTAAACAATACAAATAGAAATGATCTGATTCATCATGTCTGGTTAGACGTTAGACTCACCAGATATCCGTGGCAACAGTGACCGGTTCCTGGTGAACGACCTCAGGGGCCACACACTCCGGAGTACCAAACAAACTGTACTGGTGCCGGGACGCGTCTATTTCCTGGCAGAAGCCGAAGTCACAGATTTTAATCTCATCTCTGGGCGGATACACCATCAGGATGTTCTCAGGCTGACGGAGGAGAGATGAGGAGTCAAGAAACGCAGAATGAATAAGGACACAGCTTACAGGTGGGAGAAGTACTCAGGTCTTGGACTTGAGTACAAGTAGAAGTACTCAGGTCTTGGACTTGAGTGAAAGTAGAAGTACTCAGGTCTTGGACTTGAGTACAAGTAGAAGTACTCAGGTCTTGGACTTGAGTACAAGTAGAAGTACTCAGGTCTTGGACTTGAGTACAAGTAGAAGTACTCAGGTCTTGGACTTGAGTAAAAGTAGAAATACTCAGATCATGTACTTGAGTAAAAGTAGAAGTACTCAGGTCTTGTACTTAAGTAAAAGTAGAAGTACTCAGATCTTGTACTTTAGTAAAAGTAGAAGTACTCAGATCTTGTACTTGAGTAAAAGTAGAAATACTCAGATCATGTACTTGAGTAAAAGTAGAAATACTCAGATCATGTACTTGAGTAAAAGTAGGAGTACCAGAGTGTAGGAATACTCTGTTAAAGTAAAAGTCCTGCATTCAAAATGTTCCTCAAGTGAAAGTAGAAAAGTATTCTCATCAAAATATAGTGAAAGACAGTAAAAGTAGTCGTTGTGCAGATTGGTCCATTTCAGAATAATATATATGATATGTTTTATAACGATTGATCATGAAAGTGTTCTCAAAGCTGGTGAAGGAGCAGCTAGTCTGAAGTACTTTGTAGACTGCAGGGTAGCTGGTGAAGGTGCAGCTAGTCTGAAGTACTTTGTAGACTGCAGGGTAGCTGGTGAAGGTGCAGCTAGTCTGAAGTACTTTGTAGACTGCAGGGTAGCTGGTGGATTTACTCCAGGTGGAACTAAAGTCTGATTCAACACTTGATTAGATTTCACATCATTCATCCACATCTGTGAAGTAACTAAAGGGATTAAATACATGTAGTGGAGTAAAAGTACAAAGTAGCATAATTGTAAATTCTCAAGTAAAGTACAAGTACCTCAACATTTTACTTAAGTACAGTACTTGAGTACTTAGTTACTTCCCAGCTCTGCTCACTAATGAACATTGGGACAGGAAGTCTCACTTTAATGTCCAGGTGCAGGATGTTCATGCTGTGAATGTGACCGACTCCTTCCAGGATTTGCTGGACGTAAGACTGAACCTGAAAGAAAGTGGAGAATATTAGTCCAGACACATAATAATAATATGATATATATTAACATGATATTAGCCAGGTCTTTGTGAATGAATGCGAGTTCTCACCTCTTTCTCTGAGACGGATCCTTTCAGTAACAGATGGTCCAGAAGTCCATGAGAACAGCAGCTAGAACACGTGTTAAAGAACTCTGAATACAAACCAAGTTCAACGCAATTAATCCCAATGTTACGTTTTATTGAGGTGAAGCGATGACGTGGCAAAATAACGTATGCAAAATCTGCAGTAAAATAAACAATAAACGGCTTAATTTAAAGGATAACAGAAAGTCTCAGCGGTCATAGTCTGTTGAGAACCAGTCTGACTTCTGATCAGCTGGTCAGGGTGCTTCTGACAGTGATGCTTGTTAACTGACCAATTCATGAAAGGTCCATGGACATTAACAACCAATTGGATTTCATGATCGCATTTATATGTACCGTACTTTTCGGACTGTAAACCGCGACTTTTTCCCCCATTTTCTTTGTACAGCTAACGGCCACTAGGGAACCTCCTAAATCTATGGATTTTACAGGTAAAATTAACCACCTTAACACTATGGGCTCTAGGACCGGTCCGCGCCCGCCACCTTTAAACTGGAGGCCGGAGAAGAGTGAGACATGTCGCGCGCCAAAGTAAAAGTGGAACCGAGAGACAGAACGAGAGCAAGACAGACGGACAATTTAGCTGCTGCGGCTTACATGCAGGTGCGCTTTATAGTCCGGAAAGTACGGTACCTGATTACGAAGCAGAAGACATACAAATGCCTCGCTGCTGGTTTGTTCTTCAAAATGGGATTATTTGAGTGTACAACTTTTTTTCGGGCTACCTTTGTCTGAAGCTAACGTGATCACTTTATCATGGATCTTTTATTAATGAATGCTGGTTTATATTGAATTAATGAGTAGTTAATGACCAAAAATCAAACGTATTACTACCATTGCTCTCTAGATTCTAGAAGTTTCTGCAGATTGTGGTGGTGATCCATTTGTTTTCTCTTTCAGCTGTGCAAATAAATATAACTCTGAACTCTTCAATCTAAATTTGGACAGTAATTCGTACAACAGCTCTTTCCCATTTTACACGTTTTTGTGTTTTAACAACATTAAAGCCGAATGCCAGCGCTGACACTCAGTAAGCCTGCAGACCCTGTATTGTAGCGTTAAAACATATATAGACTTTTTATTTTTGCATTTTGTATTTTATTATATATGTTGCATTGCTGGAGGAGCTCAGGTCAGAAGAATTGCATTGCCATTTCTCCACCGTAGCTTTGTGCATGTGACAATAAAACCTTTGAATCTTGAAAACAGGAAGGATACATCTCTGTGATGAGCACCAGAGTGCGTCGGGTGCAGAAGAAGTCGAGCAGGCAGGCGACTCGGGGGTGCGCCAGGCGGGACAGCAGGTCCCTCTCCTGGAAGCCTCTGGTCCGAGTGCTGCTCCTCACAGGGAGGAACTTAGCAGCGAACACTTCCCCCGTCCGTCTGTGGACGACACGCTTCACCACCCCGAAGGTTCCCCTGGAACACGGAGAAGGATCAAATCACAGTAGATCATACCAAGGCTGGCCGTGTGTACTAGGGATGTGCATCTCCATCACTGAGGCCTATGCGATGCGCATCTCGATACGTTGCCACGATACGATACATTAACGATACATTTGAAACACCAGGCGATGCGATACGATTCACCCCTGTTGCGATACAGTTCGATACGATTTGATTCAACATTATGCGATTCGGTGCGATACGATGCGATTCAACACTATGCAAAAATAATGATACTTCAATTTGGTACGACAGAGGATTTTTGTTTTATTCCTTATATGCAGCAAATCATACATTAACAAAAAAGTGCTTTACATATTTGGTACTGCACATCTCATCATGCCGTTTATTTGTTTACCTTTAAAAGCTCTCCAGAGTACCATGTGATAACACCTCACAGTTAAACAATGTAAGGATGCATTGCTCATGATTAACAATGTGCAAATAACAGGTACCACAGTTGCCCATACTGCTGCCAGCCTAATGTGCTTAACACTCATAGGCTAACTCACCAGTGGGTTCTATAACAATAAAGAATACAAATAACCTTTCACAAACAGGTATTTCATAACTGCTTACAGTGAGGAAGACATTTAAATTATTATTGGCCGTCACAGGCTGCTGTAAACTAAACACCACTCTCTCTGACCGAACACCTCACTGAGTGATTTAACTCAGTCTAACTTTCAGGTTTCTCTTTTCAGCCGCAGACCCCATGTCGCCTCTTTATGTGCGTCGCTAAGTTCCTCGTACTACGTGTGTACTTTAAAGCGGCTCGGCATCGTTAACAATTTGCGAGCGATTTTTCAAATTGACCGTCTGTAGTATATAGTGCCGCGCACATATACCATCAGGACGTTACTGATGGGGTGCGGCTGCGGAGTGATACTGTGTGTATGCAAGCCCGCATCTAGGACGGATCTATGTATCATGGCTGGAGACCTGTTAAGTAATAAAGATACCTCATACAAAGGTCTACGGATACCTGATTACTCTCCATGACCTGCGGTCAACTATATAGCATAAAGGACTATTACACCGTCTTTCTGGAACAATCCGAAGTGTTGCCAAACGTTTGATTTGTAGGTATTTTTCGGTGCGCTGTGTTTCTCTTTCTCCTCAACTTCCGTGTGTGTTGATAACTGAGACTCTGGCCTCCGTAGTGGCGAAGCAAATATCAAAGATCGTCTCTGCTGAGCGTTGACAAGATGAGGGGATTTTATATGAATGAATCGGTTTTTTACCGATGCAAAGACGCTACGCAATCGATGCATCGCGAGTTCAACCCAAACTGTAGCCGATGTGCACTCTTTCAACCGGTGCACTCGCATCTTGAACGTTTATGCCGGTGCACCGATGCGAATCGGTGAATCTTAACATCTCTAGTGTGTACGCTTTCACGGAAACACGGCTACATGACGACATCCCCTCTCCCCCCCCCCCCCTGGACTTTAAAGGTCTCCTATTATGCTATTTTTAGGCATCTATTATGGCTCTCAGATGTATACAAAATCTGGATCAGCTCCGTTGTTCCCCGTTTTTAGAGATTTGGGTACGGAGGAAAAGAGAGAGGGTTTTATTTTCTGACGCTGCGCGAGTTCCCGGACACACCGGGGACACACCGGGGACACATGGTTATGTATAACAAACATCAAAAAGTGCATTTTGCATGATTGGTCCTAGGGATGTCCCGATCACCTTTTTTTGCTCCCGATCCGATTCCGATCATTTGATTTTGACAATCTGCCGATACCGATTTTTCCCGATCCGATCTTTATGCAATGCATTAAGAGAAAAAAAAGGTAACAGATAACGGCTGGTCATCCAACGCGATGAATTCAGCTATCTTGGCTGTTATTGTGTTGGCCTTTTCTCTGTTCTGGAGCAGTTTCTCTTTCCTTTTAAAAGTCTCTGAAAGTGTCGGTTGTTTCAGTGCCGTTACCCGAGTGGCCGCTGTGTACTCGCCGTGTTGTTGTTGGTGTTTGTTTCTCAGGTAGCGTATTAGATTGGTCGTGTTGAACGTAGCTCTGTTCTTTTCACCACGCGGAACCTCTGCCTTGCAAACATTGCATCTGGCTGTTACACTGCCTTCGCTTTGAATTTTATAATACTTCCAAACTCCTGACATGTTCTCTGTCCCGACTCCCGAGTCACCAGCTGAACGTAGCCTCTCGTTAGCTTGCTGCTGCTATTAGACACTGCGCCCACTCTGTTGCTTTGAGAGGAATAAGCAACCAGGTCTGAAAACAAGCCCAAAGAAGCAACACATACATGATGTTGTGTAATTTTAAACCAAAACTAAGTCCTCAGGATGACTTTAAGACGTGAACATGGTCATTTTTGTAACATTAAATAAAAAAAATAAAAATCCCGATCCCCGATTTTTTGAAAATCATGTGATCGGCTCCGATCCCCGATCACGTGATCGGGACATCTCTAATAGGTCCCCTTTACACACTCAAATCCAGCACACTTTCTACGCTGCTACTGTATGCACATTTCTCAAAGTTATTGAAGTGACTGTTATTTTGTATGTATTGATTGTTGTGCTTTTATGTATGTCTTAATGTGTGCATATGTATACATGTGTCTGTTGATTGTGTATATATATATATATAGGTATATACATATTTTTTTATATATCTTTGTTATTGTATTCGGGATTGTGGGAAACGGTATTTCGATCTGTCTGTAAAGCTTAACACAAACTGAAAGATTGACTTTGACTTAGGGGCAGATTGGATTTGTTAATATTGAGTACGTTCACCTTCCAATTTCCTTGTGGACATCATAGACGGAGAATAACTTCCTCCTCTTCCCGAGCTCCGCCTCTCGCTCCTGACTCTCCAGAGGGCCTGCAGAGGAGATCAAACCTGAGAACAAAACAAGTCCAGCACCTGGAGCAACAACGATAATCCTTTTCATTCAAACGTTGTGTAAAGGGAATCAATCAATCAATCAATCCATCAATCAATCAATCCATCAATCAATCCATCAATCAATGTTTATTTATAGCCCAATATCACATGTTATATTTGTCTCAGTGGTCTTCACAGTGTGTACAGAATATCAGTATGACAATACGACACCCTCTGTCCTCAGACCCTCTGTCCTCAGACCCTCTGTCCTTAGACCCTCTGTCCTCAGACCCTCTGTCCTCAGACCCTCTGTCCTCAGACCCTCTGTCCTTAGACCCTCTGTCCTCAGACCCTCTGTCTTTAGACCCTCTGTCCTTACACCCTCTGTCCTCAGACCCTCTGTCCTTAGACCCTCACATCGTACAAGGAAACACTTCCAGAGAAAACCCACAGTTTAAAGGGAACATGGGAGAAACCTCAGGGAGAGCAGCAGAGGAGGGATCCCTCTCCCAGGACGGACAGACGTGCAATAGACACCGTGTGTAAATTGAAAAGATAATACATTTGCAACATAGGTCGTCCAAATGTTTGGAAATGCATGTGTGTATAATAGGAAGATGAATCCACGAGGATATCCATCCAGGCCCGATGATCCAGGACCACAGCCACGACTCGCGATCCAGGGCTCGCGATGCAGGACTCAGGACCTCCGGATCGCGGGAAGGGAAGCACACAGACTTGAATATGATGCATTCCGCTCACCTTCCTCCACGCTGAGCTCCGCCTGGCATGAAGCATGTCCGGATTCGTTGTAGGCGAAGCAGATGTAGGAGCCTCCGTCCTCGCCCTCAGGACACACGATGGTCACTGAGAAACGAGCTCCGTGCTGAACTATCTGCACATTGTCATCAGCTGCTAGCTCCTCTCCGTCCTGCAACACAAGAGGGAAGATTCAGTGAGAGATATAAGGTCTACGAGTACTGTTGTGTCCTCCTTAAATAACACAATGCCCTCCTGACCTATCACACATGATGTTTAACTGCTAAAAAACAAAGTTCAGTTGATCGTTATTGTCCAACTAGGGAACATTTGACTTTCAGCAGTTCACAATAAACCACACCAGAAGACGTATAACAATTCAACAATAAATGAAACATCTTTAAATAGATTTGTTTTGAGGAAATGGATAAAATAATGAATAAAACATCTTGTGCTACGGTGATAAGTGTTGGCAGAAGGTGCAAAGTAACATTTATTGTTTTAATAGGTGTGTCACTGTATGGCGTGTGGTGCAGTGGGTTGTGCGTCAGGTTACAGGTTCAAACCCCACTGCAGTCAGCATGTCGTTGTGTCCCTGAGACCCCAAAGTGCTCCAGTGGGGATTGTCCACAGTACTGAGTATGTAAGTCGCTTTAGATAAAAGCGTCTAACAAGTGACATGTGATGTAATCATGTAAATAAAATAATAAGATAGGTATTTCTTATCTGTGACATTTATGGTATGCATGTTTGCATGTATCCCAGGCTCATCACACTTAAAAAGCATGTATAAAAGTAACTTGCATTGAAGGAATATGATATTTTATCCATCCCTAAATCATCTCACAGCCAGGCATAAACCTTTAAGTCTGAAAAGCGAAGCCAATAATGAAGTGCCTTAAATCCCAGCAGGGGGCGACCCAATAGAAGTCAGGTTGTGTGGAAGTCAATGTGAGATGTCAGTATTCTTCTCTTGATTTATGAGCTCAGTAAACTTGAGAATTATGGTCTCAATCTCTAGTTTATGGTTTTCTTAATTAAAGCACATTTGTAAATATTGGCCGAATTTAGAATAAAAATAGAGCGTCATATTCCGGCTCTGGTTTAGGGCGGGGCTTCCTTGTGATTGACAGGTTGCTCCCACCAGTGTTGTGCATCCTACCTTGTACCACTGCACATTAGGGGAGGGTCTTCCTGTGATGATGGCAGTGAATGTAGCCGGTGTGCCGGGGTCTACACTCAGATCCTCAGCTGGGACCTGGATGGAGGGGGGGGCTGAACGGGAGAGCAGATCAGGTGATTAATCAAAGGGGATACAAGTCATAACATAATGTTAAAGTGGTGATAGACACTTGCTTTAAATGATCAGTGGAAAGTCAATGTAATAGAGGCGAAGTCCCTCCCCTTCCGGGGGGCTCCATGGCACCTTATTTCGGAAAAATTATGTATTGAAGTCGATGGAGAGAGAAAGATTATCTTTCGATCCCGTTTGAATTGTGCCACGAATTACACACATGATGTTTGTCAATTTAAAAGATCATTTTGCAAGTCAAAAAAATTAAAATGTGTCGTAAAACTGTGAAACCGCTCAATGAACTACATCTCCCGTCTCGCACCAACACCAAGACGGCCGTCACGTTGAAACATTTCACTTCTTTCTTTCAGAACGAGGCGGAAAGTATTAAAAGAGGTGAAAATCACTCCAAGTCTGGGCGTGTTGAGAGCTGCACACACACAAGGGGAGTTAGTCGGTTCCGTGAGAGCCAGCATGCGACACCGGGACTCTGGGATTTGTAGTCTTTCTAGTTGGGTATTTTTCGTAGTCTTATATTTCAACAGTTTTACGACAAACTGTGACTTTTTTGATGGAAATGATTTTTTAAGATCGACAAACATCATGTGTGTAACTCGTGGCACAATTCAAACGGGATCGAAAGATACGTTTTCTCTCTCCATTGACTCCGAAATAAGGTCCCATGGGTCGGAAGTAAAAGGGGCGGGACTTCGCCTCTCTATGGGTGTCGAATGTTGCAATTATTGAAAATAAAAGTCCTAGGAAACAAAGGAAAGAATCCAACAGCTGCAACAACAGTACACATACTTGAAAGCACTAAAGGGGGAAAGTAAGAACAGTTATGCATTTCTACTTTAAAGAGGGAGTAATACCATCTGTCATTTCCTGCATTTGCTCTGAGATGAAGATCTCCTCCTCTTCCTCCAGGTACAGAGGCGGCTGCTGCACCACCTGACCCACAGAGGCTGCGGGGGGGGCAGCCTCTTCAGAACATTCAGCTCTGGGGAGGAAGATGTGATAAAAGAACAATGCAAGTATGAATTATGGATAACCATTTTGATGTGTGCTCTTTTACAACCCAGTTCTTATTTAGTGTTGCTCGTCCAAAGTCCTGCATCGTGAGTCAGAATGAGTCCTTCTGCAATTCTTACCGACAGCGAATTGTTAGTTTTCGAACATGAACAAAAATGAGGTTTGGGATGATTTTTTCCCATCTCTGAAAAGTAACAAGAGTTGTTCGTGATTCCCCGGAAATTATATGATTTGGGAAACAAGTGTTCAGATATATTTTCAAGTCAAAAGGCCTAAGTCCAAACCAAAGTCACCAGAGGTGGGAAGTAACTACGTACATGTGTTCAAGTTCTGTACTTAAGTACAATTTTGAGGTACTTTGAGTATTTCCTGTTACTTTGTACTTCTACTCCACTACATGTATTTAATACCTTTAGTAACTTCACAGATCTGGATGAATGATGTGAAATATAATCAAGTGTTGAATCAGACTTTAGTTCCACCTGGAGTAAATCCACCAGCTACCCTGCAGTCTACAAAGTACTTCAGACTAGCTGCACCTTCACCAGCTTTGAGAACACTTTCATGATCAATCATTATAAAACACATCATATATATTATTCTGAAATGGACCAATCTGCACAACGACTACTTTTACTGTCTTTCACTATATTTAGATGAGAATACTTTTCTACTTTCACTTGAGGAACATTTTGAATGCAGTACTTTTACTGTAACAGAGTATTCCTACACTCTGGTACTTGTACTTTTACTCAAGTACAAGATCTGAGTACTTCTACTTTTACTCAAGTACAAGATCTGAGTACTTCTACTTTTACTCAAGTACAATACCTGAGTACTTCTACTTTTACTCAAGTATAATATCTGAGTACTTTTACTTTTACTCAAGTACAAGATCTGAGTACTTCTACTTTTACTCAAGTACAAGATCTGAGTACTTCTACTTTTACTCAAGTACAAGATCTGAGTACTTCTAATTTTACTCAAGTACAATACCTGAGTACTTCTACTTTTACTCAAGTATAATATCTGAGTACTTTTACTTTTACTCAAGTACAAGATCTGAGATACTTCTACTCAAGTACAAGACCTGAGTACTTCTACTTTTACTCAAGTACAAGACCTGAGTACTTCTACTTTTACTCAAGTACAAGATCTGAGTACTTCTACTTTTACTCAAGTACAAGATCTGAGTACTTCTACTTTTACTCAAGTACAAGACCTGAGTACTTCTACTTTTACTCAAGTACAAGATCTGAGTACTTCTACTTTTACTCAAGTACAAGATCTGAGTACTTCTACTTTTACTCAAGTACAAGATCTGAGTACTTCTACTTTTACTCAAGTACAAGATCTGAGTACTTCTACTTTTACTCAAGCACAAGATCTGAGTACTTCTACTTTTACTCAAGTACAAGACCTGAGTACTTCTACTTTTACTCAAGCACAATATCTGAGTACTTCTACTTTTACTCAAGTACAAGACCTGAGTACTTCTACTTTTACTCAAGTACAAGATCTGAGTACTTCTACTTTTACTCAAGTACAAGACCTGAGTACTTCTACTTTTACTCAAGTACAAGATCTGAGTACTTCTACTTTTACTCAAGTACAAGACCTGAGTACTTCTACTTTTACTCAAGTACAAGATCTGAGTACTTCTACTTTTACTCAAGCACAAGATCTGAGTACTTCTACTTTTACTCAAGTACAAGATCTGAGTACTTCTACTTTTACTCAAGTACAATACCTGAGTACTTCTACTTTTACTCAAGTACAAGATCTGAGTACTTCTACTTTTACTCAAGTACAAGATCTGAGTACTTCTACTTTTACTCAAGTACAAGATCTGAGTACTTCTACTTTTACTCAAGTACAAGATCTGAGTACTTCTACTTTGAGTCAAGTACAAGACCTGAGTACTTCTACTTTTACTCAAGTACAAGACCTGAGTACTTCTACTTTTACTCAAGTACAAGATCTGAGTACTTCTACTTTGAGTCAAGTACAAGACCTGAGTACTTCTACTTTTACTCAAGTACAAGACCTGAGTACTTCTACTTTTACTCAAGTACAAGACCTGAGTACTTCTACTTTTACTCAAGCACAAGATCTGAGTACTTCTACTTTTACTCAAGTACAAGATCTGAGTACTTCTACTTTTACTCAAGTACAAGACCTGAGTACTTCTACTTTTACTCAAGTACAAGATCTGAGTACTTCTACTTTTACTCAAGTACAAGACCTGAGTACTTCTACTTTTACTCAAGTACAAGATCTGAGTACTTCTACTTTTACTCAAGCACAAGATCTGATTACTTCTACTTTTACTCAAGTACAAGATCTGAGTACTTCTACTTTTACTCAAGTACAAGATCTGAGTACTTCTACTTTTACTCAAGTCCAAGATCTGAGTACTTCTACTTTTACTCAAGTACAAGATCTGAGTACTTCTACTTTTACTCAAGTACAAGACCTGAGTACTTCTACTTTTACTCAAGTACAAGATCTGAGTACTTCTACTTTTACTCAAGCACAAGATCTGATTACTTCTACTTTTACTCAAGTACAAGATCTGAGTACTTCTACTTTTACTCAAGTACAAGATCTGAGTACTTCTACTTTTACTCAAGTCCAAGATCTGAGTACTTCTACTTTTACTCAAGTACAAGATCTGAGTACTTCTACTTTTACTCAAGTACAAGATCTGAGTACTTCTACTTTTACTCAAGTACAAGATCTGAGTACTTCTACTTTTACTCAAGTACAAGATCTGAGTACTTCTACTTTTACTCAAGTACAAGATCTGAGTTCTTCTACTTTTACTCAAGTACAAGATCTGAGTACTTCTACTTTCACTCAAGCACAAGATCTGAGTATTTCTACTTTCACTCAAGTACAAGATCTGAGTACTTCTACTATTACTCAAGTACAAGATCTGAGTACTTCTACTTTCACTCAAGCACAAGATCTGAGTATTTCTACTTTCACTCAAGTACAAGATCTGAGTACTTCTACTTTTACTCAAGTACAAGATCTGAGTACTTCTACTTTCACTCAAGCACAAGATCTGAGTATTTCTACTTTCACTCAAGTACAAGATCTGAGTACTTTTACTCAAGTACAAGATCTGAGTACTTCTACTTTTACTCAAGTACAAGATCTGTGTACTTCTTCTACTGGTGTAAAAATCCAAAAGTGATTTGAAATATTTTTTTGATTTGGCCAAGTCTAAAGTCATCAAAACTGTGAAGTCTGAAGTCCAAGTCATGTGACTAAAGTCAACACTCTTTTTCTATAAAACAATTCTATTTCTAAAGATGGGAATAATTCCTCCCTAACTTTTCAATAACCCGACCACAGACAGAAAGTTCCAGGCTGAGGCTGAAGCTCGTTTAATGTACAGGTTAATACCATAATACTAGAGGCACTAACGTACTGTTCGGGGTGTTCGGGGGGGAAGAGCATCTTAGCGATGGAGGTGGGGCTGAAATCAGTCTGCAGCCATTTCTTCACAAAGGCAGCGGACCAACCCTCTGAGTCTGCGTCTACAGAAACAAAACTTCTACTCAGAAAGAATTTAAGGGTAAGACACTTATTTAAATATATTTTGAGGTATTACTATGCAGCGAAAAGTGGAGACAAGTACATTACCTTCCACACCTGGAACGTTATTAATGCATTTCTTACCTTAACGTGAGGGCTTACCCCCACTAACCCAACACATCAACAGGAAGTGAGCGTAACCCACTTCCTCCCAGCACATGACCATCTGGTGTTGAAGGAGTGAGGAGTTAGCTGGGCATGCGTTGGCAGGAGGAGAAAGGGAAATGCTGAGAGGTTATTTGTTATCGTGACAATGATGACTTACATGGAGCGGTCCATGTGAGGAACTTCCTGCTTCAGGAATAGTCGAGAGGGGAGATGGAAAAACATGGAGGTTATGGACAATGGCAGGGAAAACATGGCGAACCCGAAAATATGTATATATGCAAGTGAAACAACATCATTATTCTGAATAAGGCTGACTTCTCACATGCTGTTTTGTTCTACTTTCTATGACAGTGGTAAATTAATAGACACCAGTACAAATAAAAAATACCTACATATAGTAAAGTAAAAGTGGTACTTATGTGTTTTTATTTGATTTCATTATGACTGTCGACGTCAACGTTAATGTGACTTTTGGTTTAATAGATACAAAATTGTCTAGTCTGTCTAATTTTGTGCAAACTATACATAATACATATACATGACACATACAGTATGCAAGTGAAACCACATCATTATTCTGAATAAGTCTGACTTCTCACGTACTGTTTTGTTCTACTTTCTATAGTTACAATGGTAAATTAATAGCTACTAGTTCAAATGACTAATACCTACATATAGTACAGTAAAAGTGGTACTTATTTTTATTTCATTATGGCTGTCGACGTCATGGTTAATCTGACTTTTGATGTAATGGATGAAAAAATGTCTCATTAATTTACTATGCTACGTTACTACTCTCTCTCCTCTCAATAAGTGATCTGGGGCGTCACTCCCCAGCTTAACCAATCACTTCGCTCTATTCTCTCAAGCCTATCATAGCGCTCCGCTTACCCTTTTAAATTTGCTCTCCCCCCTCTGACAGCGGTCATTTCAGGTGAGTCAACGCAACCCGCCTCCATCCCTGTTCACCTCCTGTCCCTCCGAATCCAGGCTCAAGCTAAGCCCCTCCCCTTCAGACCGACCCCAACTATCCATTCACCACCAAAAGCTAAGCCCCTCCCCTTCAGACCGACCCCAACTATCCATTCACCACCACCAGGGTCAAGCTAAGCCCCTCCCCTTCAGACTGACCCCAACTATCCATTCACCACCACCAGGGTCAAGCTAAGCCCCTCCCCTTCAGACCGACCCAACTATCCATTCACCACCACCAGGGTCATGCTAAGCCCCTCCCCTTCAGACCGACCCCAACTATCCATTCACCACCTTAAGCTAAGCCCCTCCCCTTCAGACCGACCCAACTATCAATTCACCACCACCAGGGTCAAGCTAAGCCCCTCCCCTTCAGACCGACCCAACTATCCATTCACCACCACCAGGGTCAAGCCAAGCCCCTCCCCTTCAGACCGACCCAACTATCCATTCACCACCACCAGGGTCATGCTAAGCCCCTCCCCTTCAGACCGACCCCAACTATCCATTCACCACCTCAAGCTAAGCCCCTCCCCTTCAGACCGACCCCAACTATCCAATCACCACCAAAAGCTAAGCCCCTCCCCTTCAGACCGACCCCAACTATCCATTCACCACCTCAAGCTAAGCCCCTCCCCTTCAGACCGACCGCAACTATCCATTCACCACCACCAGGGTCAAGCTAAGCCCCTCCCCTTCAGACCGACCCCAACTATCCATTCACCACCAAAAGCTAAGCCCCTCCCCTTCAGACCGACCCAACTATCCATTCACCACCACCAGGGTCAAGCTAAGCCCCTCCCCTTCAGACCGACCCAACTATCCATTCACCACCACCAGGGTCAAGCTAAGCCCCTCCCCTTCAGACCGACCCAACTATCCATTCACCACCACCAGGGTCAAGCTAAGCCCCTCCCCTTCAGGCCGACCCCAACTATCCATTCACCACCTCAAGCTAAGCCCCTCCCCTTCAGACCGACCCCAACTATCCATTCACCACCACCAGGGTCAAGCTAAGCCACTCCCCTTCAGACCGACCCAACTATCCTTTCACCACCACCAGGGTCAAGCTAAGCCCCTCCCCTTCAGACCGACCCAAACTATCCATTCACCACCTCAAGCTAAGCCCCTCCCCTTCAGACCGACCCCAACTATCCATTCACCACCTCAAGCTAAGCCCCTCCCCTTCAGACCGACCCCAACTATCCATTCACCACCAAAAGCTAAGCCCCTCCCCTTCAGACCGACCCCAACTATCCATTCACCACCACCAGGGTCAAGCTAAGCCCCTCCCCTTCAGACCGACCCCAACTATCCAATCACCACCAAAAGCTAAGCCCCTCCCCTTCAGACCGACCCCAACTATCCATTCACCACCTCAAGCTAAGCCCCTCCCCTTCAGACCGACCCCAACTATCCATTCACCACCACCAGGGTCAAGCTAAGCCCCTCCCCTTCAGACCGACCCCAACTATCCATTCACCACCAAAAGCTAAGCCCCTCCCCTTCAGACCGACCCAACTATCCATTCACCACCACCAGGGTCAAGCTAAGCCCCTCCCCTTCAGACCGACCCAACTATCCATTCACCACCACCAGGGTCAAGCTAAGCCCCTCCCCTTCAGACCGACCCCAACTATCCATTCACCACCACCAGGGTCAAGCTAAGCCCCTCCCCTTCAGACCGACCCAACTATCCATTCACCACCACCAGTGTCTAGACCCCGGGGGGTTTCATCGGATCGGAGTTTTCCCCTCCCGAATGATACTCCCGCACAACGGGGCCTAATCGCCAAAACACCATTACATTCATTTGTGTATTCCTGGCAATAAATATGTATTCTTACATCAAAACCGTCTCTCCTGATTGAAATAACGTTGGCAGGGATGGAAAATCCAATGGTACAAGAAATCTGGTTCTAGACCCATATTTTTATGCATATTATATATATATATATAGTTGTATGCATATTATATATATATATATATATATATATATAGTTGTATGCATATTATATATATATATATATATATATATATATGTTGCATTGATTGTTGCTTGAAATATGACTAATGTAACTTTAGTCATACCTATAAAGCAAGTCCATTTGAATCTGCATCCCTCAGCCCAACCCAGGCCCTCTGTGGAGTGGAAACGTGATGAAAAACACAAAACACATTCCATACATTATATGTATTGATGTCTTTTTATGGGGGAGGATGCTGGGAAAATACAGTATGGTTTCTATATTGGATGGAAGACACTTGATCCCGCAGGGTTATGGCAATAGAAGGCTGTTAGAAAAATGTATTGCATCTTTATATTATTTATTCGTCTTAAGTCATTTACTTTTGGTGAGTTAACTAAAGCTTAGTCTATGTAACCCTGGCTATGGACTGATTCATTTTTAGAATAGGTTGTTTAGGTTATCGAAATTGATAAAAAGAGAGAAACTGTTAGGGAATAACTTGCTTATATAATATTCGTCTTCTCCTCACTGTCTTCTTTCTCACGGCATGGCTCTACGGCCTTGGGTATTGCTGCTATCTCTCTTAAGGGGGAGGAGCTTGGGCGCATTGTTGCTGCCAGTCTGTGACCGAGCACAAGCCGCCATGAGGTGGTTTACTGTTCAGGGACGAAGGCTCCCTGGCGCCCATTCTTCCCTACGGACGAGAGCTCTCGTTAGATTCAGGCTCCATAATGTTTAGTCTCACTGATAAAGAATGTTGATTATTACAACAGTTCGAGCTGCAGAAGAGTTCTTGGCAACTCGCGACGCACCGCCTGTCTCGTCAATTCTCCGGCCGTTACTCCAAATAAACCGTCAGTGTTTGCCATCAGAGCTCCAGCTCTCCTCGTGCCTCTCTGAGTCCTGACTCCAATTGCTTCACAATTATAGTCAATACGTTTTATTTTCATATGACTGGTTCAGAATCACTTTGATGAACTTTCCAAGTGAATTTCACACAGAAGCAGAAATTAACTCACCACTATTTAAACACACGTATAAAGAGAGCGTTGTAATATAGAAATGATAAAAAGGTTTAAATACACATATCCTCATGTATTGAGATATAAAACAGGGTCTAGAAATACGATGATAGCTTAAAGTTAAAATACAGCATAACAAAACATGCTATGGAGAAGGTATACACGTTAAGAAGGTACGGCTAGATTGTAAAGCCGTTTGCAGATGAACCCATTGTGTAAGGTGCATTCTATAACACATAGGTTTCAGCAAGCTCTCCGATTGGTCAATAGGCGTGTTTGATTCCACGATCAAACAACGATCAAATAGAACGGGCCTAATCACAAAGTATCCAGTGGCCTACACACGCCACTAGCCTACCGAAACTACTTCCATGAGCCTACATCGTGTGGTTTCCATAGCGATGTTTAGCGACACAGTTACACTGTCTCTCGTTGGAAATCGGCCAGAGAAATCATGTCCGTTGGCGGACATAAAAACGAGTCATCGCTTCGCAGCTACTGGGCTCCATCTCGAGACAACAGAAAGATGTGGAGCAACGCGCTTTTTGCCGGTCCGGGACACGCCATGAAACGGCCACTGGAGGAAAGCTCTTCCTATAACGTAGTCCTACCCGTGAACACCACGGCACCACCTGCAAACATGTCTGGCATGGAGTTCATGGAGAGCTGTTTCAAGAATTGCACTTTTAATGGCAGCATGAACATCCACCTTCATTCTGAACCCAACATGTTTCAGCGCCATGGACAGCCTGATTTGATTTGTTCCGCTGATCCCACACAGTGTTACTCAGATATTTAAATAGCCTAATTCAAGAATTGTTTTCAATAAATTGTTTTCAATAAATTGGTTAATAATATATTATTTACTATAATTAGGCTATATCAATAACTGTAAGCGGGGTAGCAGGAGTGTTCGATTGATCAGCTATCGTTACCATGGGAACTACTTTCTAGGAACTACTTTCTGACGGAGATTAACTCAAGCAGAAAGCGTAGGTTTGGGAGCAAATTAGCCCACATTATGAAATTATTTTACGATAATAATTTATTTATTTGTTGATTACAATAATAGTTTGTGTAATAGAATCGCAATCATACACTTGAGGCCGTTCTTGAACGTCATTATTGGTACTCCAGTACAGGCGTATGGACCTCGGCACAAGCGCCTCGATCCTGCAGCAGTACTGTCGTACCAATAATGACGCTCAAGAACGGCCTCTCGTGTATGATTGCTTAATTGTAAGAGAATTACATTACAGGCTGGCTTTTAAATCAAGTATTTTAGACCATAACATGATATAGAAATAAGACAGTCCATGCTATTTTCTATAGTTGTAGAATCATCTATTCCATCATTCCCAGGGATCAAGGGACACTTGGTATGGTAGTTTGAAGTATGATGTAATTGTGTGTGAAATGAAAAAAGGGGAAAATGAGTAAAATCTCAAAATGTTCTGGATCAGATGGATAAGTGGTTGAAAGTGGAATTTGTGTTTTGTTTGGGAGGTAAAAAGACGTGGTGACGGGATCAGAAGGGGAGAGATCAAGTGAACAATGGCATGTGCTTCTTTCCCATGATGCATCCTGAGTGCAGGATATTTACCTGCAGCGTGTCGCTCTGTCCTACCTGTAGGAGGTAAGTCCTGCGGCCGGTCGTCCTCAATGTCGGTCGGCGGGACGTAAACTGGGCAGAGACCGGCTTTACACTTCACACAGCCGAACTCGTTACTCAGCTGAAACACACATCACAATGAAAGGATAAAAAGCACAAATATACAAAGGAGGAAATAAGTATTTGATCCCCTGCAGTACACGTCTTAGTACTTGGTGGAGAAACCCTTGTTGGACACAGAGGTCAGACGCTTCTTGCAGTTGGTCTCCATGGGTGTCTCTCAATGTCGAGTACGCTTGCTTGGTAGCACATGTCTTCCACACGTTTTCCACCACAGATTTGGGGAAATTGGTCCGTGCGCAAAGCATTGTGGGGATTTTCAGACCGCGGAGTCTACACATGTGCAGCCTGGAAATGTCTCGCTACGAAGCACGCCGGGCTCGGTAGAATTCCAAGTATGCTGGACATTGGAACAGTCCTTCGGGCGGCACTCGATGACGTAGCATGCTTGAAATAGTGGCTCTGGAGCAGCTTTACTCGACATTGAGAAACACCCCAGGTGTGTGCACATCCCAGGAAGGATTGTGGTCCACTCCTCGCTGAAGATCCTCTCCAAATCCTGAAGGTCTTGAGGCTGATGCTTCTGGAAGCTTCAGCTCTCTCCACAGATGTTCTATGGGATTAAGGTCTGGAGACTGGCTCGGCCCCTCCATCACCTAAATGTGCTTCTTCTTTAGCCACTCCTTTGTTGCCTTGGCCGTATGTTTAGGTTTATTGTCCTGCTGGAAGACCCCTCCATGATATTCTTACTCTCACTGTTAATATAGACTTACCATTACAACATCTGCAGGGGATCAAATACTTATTTCCTCCACTGTATGTAAAATATGCACATTGTACTAAAATGTGTAACAAAAAATATGCAAAAATGTGAGGGTTAGGGTTCTGAGGCCTAAGATATTCAAAAAATATATATTTGAAAACATTAAAAATATATATTTATTTTTCTTAATATTTAAAATATATATTTTTTAATATTTTTCATTAGTTTTACCAAAATAACTTGATTTAATTGTATTTAAAAATAACATTTCCAAAGAAATCAATCTTTAATATCTGCCTATTCAGTTTCTGTTGGACTGTGAAGGGTTAAATGAAAGAAGCTCATCTACGGCCCGTCCACACAGCGGCGTGCGTTGAAAGCTTCACCATTCACTTTGAATGGGGCGACGTCACTTTTCGCCGAACTGCATTGTGGGAAGCGACGCGGAGCTTTGCTGGCGTGGCTCGCTGCAAAAGTTAGGCAATGTTCAACTTTTGAAGCCTCGGCAGAAGCGTCAGCCAATCGGATCATATGCCAGTACAAGCTCTAGCCAATCAAACCGCTGCTTGTGTGTCAGGGGCGGGAGATTCATGTGATTGGTTGTTGGTTGAGATTCAGACACGTCCGCCGGCAAGCTTCAACGCACGTGTAGACGGGCCGTTACTGTGAAGACGCGAGCCGATTGGTGGTCCTGCTGTAAATTCACAGAGGGCCCGCTATAGTAACTCAACGAGAGAGTGATGTCAACTGACAGTACAATTGACCAATCATATCTTCCCTCTAAATGGGCGGGCTTTGGGTGGGTCAGAGGTCGTAGGTATAAAAGTCACCGCTCGCCACTGATTGTAATATATACATGTTTACATAATTAACATATGAAGATAGGTGGCTATTGTGCAGATGCCTTTACATTTAGAATCTTTTGATTATATGGATATGTTTTTTACCTCACACTCGTACTGTCCGATATCTGCCTCCGTTGCCGTGGTGACCGTCAGAGACAAGATGCCGCTCCGAGCATCGTTCAGGATCAAGTATTTCTGCTGATCGCTCAGCTCTCTGCCATCTTTCATCCACCTGCAAAAAAAAAACCTGGATCAAAATCTGGTTTGCTGCAAGATGAAGAAATGTGCCTTGGTTCTTTTGTGCACAAGAAATATAAATACAGAAAATAAGAAATATGTGTCTAAAGAGAGCGAGGCGAAATGTATTGATGTTTTTTTCCACACACAATAATCTATATATTACGTGGTAACTACTGGAGGTCAATGTTGTCATACCGTATCCGTGGTATAGGAGCAGTCCGGGTGGAGCAGGTGAACTGAACGTCTTCTCCTTCGATCAGACAGGCGCTCTCCAGCCGACACACAAACCTGGGTGGAGCTGCAGAGAAGAAGAAGAAACACATTTCCTATTTCCCCCCAGTCCTGACAGATTCCATCGTTTTGTGAATGGGATTTCACAGATCGAAGTGGGACTGGAACTTGAAGGTCCGTTTGAACTTGTTTGTTCTCCTCCCCCCCAGACTCACCCCTCACCACCACCTTGGCCAGAGTCCCTGCGCTGCCCATGGAGCTGGAGGCGTAGCAGGCGTACTGCCCCGAGTCCTCCGAGGAGAGGCTGTCCAGGACCAGCGTGCAGCCGCCAGAGCGCTCAGAGGAGATGATGTGACGGGGGTCGTCCTCCAGAGGGAGGCCGTCTGAGGGGGGGGGCATCAGAGAGTTACTGTCAAACCATCAGAGGTGGGAAGTAGTGGAGTACAAATACCTCGTTACTGTACTCAAGTACATTTTTCTGGTATCAGTACTTTATTCCACTACTTATTTTTCTGACCACGTTTTACTTTGACTTCTTACATTTTGAACTCAAATACCTGTACTTTCTACTTCTCACATTTTGAACACAAATACCTGTACTTTCTACTTCTTACATGTTGAACTCAAATACCTGTACTTTCTACTTCTTACATGTTGAACTCAAATACCTGTACTTTCTACTTCTTACATGTTGAACTCAAATACCTGTACTTTCTACTTCTCACATTTTGAACACAAATACCTGTACTTTCTACTTCTTACATGTTGAACTCAAATACCTGTACTTTCTACTTCTTACATGTTGAACTCAAATACCTGTACTTTCTACTTCTTACATGTTGAACTCAAATACCTGTACTTTCTACTTCTCACATGTTGAACCCAAATACCTGTACTTTCTACTTCTTACATGTTGAACACAAATACCTGTACTTTCTACTTCTCACATGTTGAACCCAAATACCTGTACTTTCTACTTCTTACATGTTGAACACAAATACCTGTACTTTCTACTTCTAACATGTTGAACCCAAATACCTGTACTTTCTACTTCTTACATGTTGAACTCAAATACCTGTACTTTCTACTTCTTACATGTTGAACTCAAATACCTGTACTTTCTACTTCTAACATGTTGAACCCAAATACCTGTACTTTCTACTTCTTACATGTTGAACTCAAATACCTGTACTTTCTACTTCTCACATGTTGAACTCAAATACCTGTACTTTCTACTTCTTACATGTTGAACACAAATACCTGTACTTTCTACTTCTCACATGTTGAACTCAAATACCTGTACTTTCTACTTCTTACATGTTGAACTCAAATACCTGTACTTTCTACTTCTCACATGTTGAACTCAAATACCTGTACTTTCTACTTCTTACATGTTGAACACAAATACCTGTACTTTCTACTTCTCACATGTTGAACTCAAATACCTGTACTTTCTACTTCTTACATGTTGAACCCAAATACCTGAACTTTCTACTTCTCACATGTTGAACTCAAATACCTGTACTTTCTACTTCTCACATGTTGAACTCAAATACCTGTACTTTCTACTTCTTACATGTTGAACACAAATACCTGTACTTTCTACTTCTTACATGTTGAACTCAAATACCTGTACTTTCTACTTCTTACATGTTGAACACAAATACCTGTACTTTCTACTTCTCACATGTTGAACTCAAATACCTGTACTTTCTACTTCTTACATGTTGAACACAAATACCTGTACTTTCTACTTCTCACATGTTGAACTCAAATACCTGTACTTTCTACTTCTTACATGTTGAACCCAAATACCTGAACTTTCTACTTCTTACATGTTGAACTCAAATACCTGTACTTTCTACTTCTTACATGTTGAACTCAAATACCTGTACTTTCTACTTCTCTCATTCTCCAAACAGCTGGTTCCTTTAGTCTGAATGTGTGTTTGGTGCGTGGTCATTATTCTTTAGAGTCACTGCGTGCCTATTGGTTGGAACATGATCCGTGTATCCATCACTTCCTGGTCTTCTCTAAAGAAGAGGGACCAATGGAAACGTTGTCATGTTGCCGTTGGTCACCATGGAAACATTCATTAGCTAACAATGACATTATTGTTCTATTAATATAAAGGGAGGTCAGGTACTCTTTAAAGCAGCTGCTAGCTATGGGTACTTTTTACTGAAGTACACTTCAAAGCCTTTACTTTCACTTGAGTAAAGAAGTTTAGTCAGTACTTCCACTTTCACCAGAGCATTTTTAAACACGAGTATCTGTACTTCTACTTGAGCCATCTCTGCAAACCATCAGTGAAAACAAACAATGCACATTTTCTTCTTGGGTAAATGAGGAAGAAACATTACAGGGGGTAACACACGTTGGTACAGTATGTAGTATGTAAATATGTTAATGAGGTTTTCTGACCTTTAAGCCAGCTGACCTCCGGTTTGGGCGACCCCGAGACCCTGCAGGTCAGCTTGATGGTCTCTCCTATCTTTGAGGTGCAGTCAGACAGCAGAGACTCAAACACTGGAGGACCTGTTGGTTCACACACAAAGACATACAATCATGTGAGATTTAAAAGAAGCTGCTTCTGCAATAAACGCAATAAAAAAAAATATATATTTTAGGTTGGAAGTTAGCGGCAATACATCTTAGGGCTGCTCGATTATGGCAAAAATCATAATATCGATTACTTTTGGTCAATAATTGATATCACGATTATTAAAAACGATTATCCAATTACTTTGAAAACATCCATTTATTATATTTATATATGTTTTTAACAGTTGATTACCCTGAACTTTAAGCATAATTCAAATGAAAAACCAATACAATGAAAAAAAAAAAAAAAAAAAAATCGTTTTATTTTGATGTTGTTTTCATAATTGTTGAAGGCCAAAATCGTAATTGCGATTAAAATATGATTAATTGAGCAGCTCTAATACATCTGAAAACAGAGAGGAAAAGTGAAACATAACATATTTCACACTAAATTGTCATTGCAGCTTCTAAAAAGATGCAACTGCAATGCCTGCGTAGCGCTATCGCACGATTAAAAGGGATAGATTGACGGGACTGAACATTTCAAATACAGCATTTAAGTATTTTTCAGGCACATGTTGTTGTTTACGAAATCCGTGTGGAAAAAAGGAACATTATTGAGAAACTTAGATGTTTAAGCTGCCATTGTAGGATTCAAGGATGTAAGGCTTTGAGTGTGTGCATAGCTACAGTGTAGATATATCAATGAAAGTCTTAGGTCACAAGCTCCTCCAGAGTGCAACACAATAAAACAGATACAATAGTTAAACACATAATACGAAACAAAGGCAGAGTTGGAACGGAGCCAAAGACACGGCGGCCATCATCGATTAGAGCATGTTGATTTAAAATGGAGTAAAAAATGTTGATATAGTTTTGATTCAATGATAATAATGTGTATATATAATATCCTGCTTTATATTTTGTTACTGTACATTTGTAATTCAACATGTATATTTTCAATTTGTTTTCATTTTTTTTTTTTTTATAAATGCTATTTTATTTCTTATGCTGCTGCAACGCAACATTTCCCCAAATTGGGATCAATAAAGTGCATCTTATCTTATCTACTTATCTTATAAATATAAGCGGAAGGGCACTCACTGTTGCCGGGCAGACTGGCCCTCTGCTGCAGCTCCTTCAGGTCCTTCAGCCAGGACAGCTTCACCGCGGGGGGGCCCTGCAGCGTCAGCCGCCTCACGGACCCCCGGTGCTCGTGCCACAGACCCCAACACCTCTCATCGTCACCCAGAGCCTCCTTCACCTCCACGTCATTCAGCTGGAGGGGGAGGAGTGACAATAAGAGAAGAGGGATAAGTAAGTGTCCAAACTTTTTTCACTGAGGGCCATTGTTGGGAAAACACTGAATGTCCTCTTCCAGCATGAGAGTAACGTGATGACAAAGGTATCCCAACTGCAGCTGTGAACGTGACAGGATGTGAGATGACCTAGAAGAGCATCAGGACTGTTTGAGGCAGATGATAGCTATGTGATGAACATGATGATTCAGCCTCTATGGAGAGAGACATCAAGCATGCTCATTTCTGACGTGGAGCTGATCTGAAGTAAACATTGAATACTGCTTTCTGTTCCTCCATCTTGTGACTGTGTGACTCCCTCTCTTGGATATCAGCATGTGAAGGACACTGCTCAGGAACTACTTGATGCTCTGTGTGTGATGACTGCTTTTTTGAGATTCTGAGAAAAAAAAGACAGAATTTTGAGATTTTGAGAAAAAAAGACTGAATTTTGAGATTTTGAGAAAAAAAGACCGGATTTTGAGATTTTTAGAGAGAAAAAACAACATTTTGTTCATGGCAGGATGTATGATTACTTAGAGCAGGGGTGTCGAACTCATTTTCATCTCGGGCCACATTCGCATTATGGTTGCACTCAAAGGGCCGGTTGTAACTTTAAGACTATATAAAACTGCATATATAAATATTTTATATATATAAAATAATGTATTATATTACATTATTGCTTCTGCATTGGATTATAAGCAGAAGTCTAGGGCAAATAATTGCAAGTCTCTTCAGTGAGAATGTTACAAAATGATTTTTAAAAGAAAAGCAAAATAAAAATAAAGTGACATTTTGAAAAAAAAGTAACATTTTGAAAAAAAAGTCAAATCTGAGAAAAAAAGTCTAATTTGAGATGCATTGTGGGACATGTAGCTTATGGGCAACCTGCTTCTGTAAAGTAGCATGTAACCGTATAACAAACATATTATATTCTTTGCAAGCTCTTGTGGGGCCACATAAAATGAAGCCGCGGGCCGGATTTGGCCCCCGGGCCTTGAGTTTGACACCCCTGACTTAGAAGAACCGGTATTCCTCCATCTTGTGACTGTGTAACTCCCTCTCTTGGATATCAGCACGTGAAGGACACTGCTCAGGCACTAGTTGATGCTCTGTATGTGATGACTGCTTCCATTCTGGAGAGGATCAGAAATGGATCCTGAGGTTGAAGCTCAAGCCGGAGACCAGTGATATTTTCTAACATTCACATACAGAATAATATACAAAGGGCTTGGCCCCTCACTAGAGGTGAGGATCGTGTCTCATTAGTTTAGTTAAGCTCTCCGTAGGGTTCAATTTATTTGGTTTGCAGCTCATTCCTTAAAACAGAAGCCTCAGATTGTTGCTAATAAGTGGAAATGGGAAGGGTGTATTTCAAGCTCGTTCTGCACATAAGTGATCGGGCTTTGTTAATATCAACAAGACTTTTATGGAACATTTTTTCAACTTTAATCGACTGAATGTATTTGAAAATGTATGAACACGTGAAATATATGTTTAGATATACACTGAACAAAAATATAAACGCAACACTTTTGTTTTTGCTCCCATTTCTCATGAGATGAACTCAAAGATCTAAAACATTTTCTATAAACACAAAATAACCATTTCTCTCAAATATTGTTCACAAATCTGAAAAAGTCTGTGATAGTGAGCACTTCTCCTTTGCCGAGATAATCCATCCCACCTCACAGGTGTGGCATATCAAGATGCTGATTAGACAGCATGATTATTGGACAGGTGTGCCTTAGGCTGGCCACCATAAAAGGCCACTCTGAAACGTGCAGTTTTGCTTTATTGGGGACCCCTCACACCAGATACTGCCTGGTTTTCGGACCCCCCCAGACCCCCCAATAAAGCAAAACTGCACGTTTCAGAGTGGCCTTTTATTGTGGCCAGCCTAAGGCACACCTCATCATCATCATGCTGTCTAATCAGCTAAAAAGCACCAGTTTGAGTTTTCTAGCAGATCTCACCTTCATCTTGTTCTTGAAGGTGTAGGAGTCGCTGCTCACACCGGAGTCTCTCTTCAGTTTACACAGCACGATGCACTCTTTAAAGAGGAACACTTGTCTCTGGTGTCCTCTGGAGGCGGCCTTCACCTCTGGAGACTCCTCCCACACCGTGAACACGCCCTGAAGAGAAACCATACAGGGTTTTATCCGGGTGCAAATTGAAGGTTTTTAATATAAATGGATCAGAATCTTTTTTCCTGAAACTTTCAGAATCTCTTTACGCAAAGTTGATTTATAAAAGACATGAAAAAGTGGATTTTGCATAATATTACATTCCATTGCATTTAGCTGACGCTTTCATCCAAAGCGAGAGGTGACCTTTAAATGGAAAAAAGCTTCATAATAACCCCGAGTTAGTTCAGGATGTTTGTGTTCCTCCAGAGGCTAACCTGGTATAAATACATGTCAGCTTGTGGTCACCTGTCTGACGGGCTCCCCCAGAGCGATGAGAGGAGCCGGGTAGTTCTGGATCAGAGACACCTGCTGCAGGTTGTCTGACCTCCAGGGCAGAGAGGACACTAGAGAGAAGGAGTCCTCCAGCAGGCAGCAGCTCTGACCGCTGCGAGCCTTGTTCTTTATAAACTCCTGCAAGTAGCACATAACAGGCATTCAGCGGACACAAGTTGTGCAACATGTATTATAAATATCCATTTTGCAAATACTCAAAGTTCTCTATGATAGTCCTTTTTGACTCAGAGTTGCAAGATGGAATTAAGTATTTGACTATAACTCTGACATTAAGGATCAAGGTGTGACTTGTAATAGTGAAAGATTAAACGTGTGCAGACCTTGAGGAGAGCCTGGTACGTCTGGAGCCTCTCCACTGGTCTCTGCAGGAACGTGAGGACGTCCATCAGAGGAGCATCAGACTCACCAGACTCTGGCAGCTCCTGAAGTGAGATGAGGGACATTTTGAAGGCAAGGCAAGGCGAGGCAAGGCAAGGCAAGGCAAGTTTAGGCAAGGCAAGTTTAGGCAAGGCAAGGCAAGTTTAGGCAAGGCAAATTTAGGCAAGGCGAGGCGAGGCACGGCAAGGCAAGTTTAGGCAAGGCAAGGCAAGGCAAGTTTAGGCAAGGCAAGTTTAGGCAAGGCAAGTTTAGGCAAGGCAAGTTTAGGCAAGGCAAGTTAAGGCAAGTTAAGGCAAGGCAAGGCAAGTTAAGGCAAGGCAAGGCAAGGCAAGGCAAGTTAAGGCAAGGCAAGGCAAGTTAAGGCAAGGCAAGGCAAGGCAAGTTTAGGAAAGGCAAGTTTAGGCAAGGCAAGTTTAGGCAAGTTTAGGCAAGGCAAGTTTAGGCAAGGCAAGGCAAGGCAAGTTTAGGCAAGGCAAGGCAAGTTTAGGCAAGGCAAGGCAAGTTTAGGCAAGGCTTTAGGCAAGGCAAGTTTAGGCAAGGCAAGTTTATTTATATAGCACTTTTCAACACAAGGCAATTCAAAGTGCTTTACAAAAAACAAAAGACATTAAGAAAATGGCATTTAAGGGAATATTTCACCCACAAAATGTTCATTTTTTATATATATATGACTATTTTTGTTTATCTCGCATGCCTGGAGTAAATTGGGACAACGTTTAACAGAAAAACTACAATATGAAGGCAAGGCAAGGCAAGGCAAGTTTAGGCAAGGCAAGTTTAGGCAAGGCAAGGCAAGTTTAGGCAAGGCAAATTTAGGCAAGGCGAGGCGAGGCACGGCAAGGCAAGTTTAGGCAAGGCAAGGCAAGGCAAGTTTAGGCAAGGCAAGTTTAGGCAAGGCAAGTTTAGGCAAGGCAAGTTAAGGCAAGTTAAGGCAAGGCAAGGCAAGTTAAGGCAAGGCAAGGCAAGGCAAGGCAAGTTAAGGCAAGGCAAGGCAAGTTAAGGCAAGGCAAGGCAAGGCAAGTTTAGGAAAGGCAAGTTTAGGCAAGGCAAGTTTAGGCAAGGCAAGTTTAGGCAAGTTTAGGCAAGGCAAGGCAAGTTTAGGCAAGGCAAGGCAAGTTTAGGCAAGGCTTTAGGCAAGGCAAGTTTAGGCAAGGCAAGTTTATTTATATAGCACTTTTCAACACAAGGCAATTCAAAGTGCTTTACAAAAAACGAAAGACATTAAGAAAATGGCATTTAAGGGAATATTTCACCCACAAAATGTTCATTTTTTATATATATATGACTATTTTTGTTTATCTCGCATGCCTGGAGTAAATTGGGACAACGTTTAACAGAAAAACTACAATATGAAGGCAAGGCAAGGCAAGGCAAGTTTAGGCAAGGCAAGTTTAGGCAAGGCAAGGCAAGTTTAGGCAAGGCAAATTTAGGCAAGGCGAGGCGAGGCACGGCAAGGCAAGTTTAGGCAAGGCAAGGCAAGGCAAGTTTAGGCAAGGCAAGTTTAGGCAAGGCAAGTTTAGGCAAGGCAAGTTTAGGCAAGGCAAGTTAAGGCAAGTTAAGGCAAGGCAAGGCAAGTTAAGGCAAGGCAAGGCAAGGCAAGGCAAGTTAAGGCAAGGCAAGGCAAGTTAAGGCAAGGCAAGGCAAGGCAAGTTTAGGAAAGGCAAGTTTAGGCAAGGCAAGTTTAGGCAAGTTTAGGCAAGGCAAGTTTAGGCAAGGCAAGTTTAGGCAAGTTTAGGCAAGGCAAGGCAAGTTTAGGCAAGGCAAGGCAAGTTTAGGCAAGGCTTTAGGCAAGGCAAGTTTAGGCAAGGCAAGTTTATTTATATAGCACTTTTCAACACAAGGCAATTCAAAGTGCTTTACAAAAAACGAAAGACATTAAGAAAATGGCATTTAAGGGAATATTTCACCCACAAAATGTTCATTTTTTATATATATATGACTATTTTTGTTTATCTCGCATGCCTGGAGTAAATTGGGACAACGTTTAACAGAAAAACTACAATATATGAAAACAACCGTTTCCAAATTCTAACAGAACTTGTGCATTTATCCAGTCATATGCTCACGACTTTACAAACTTGAGTGTTTTACATTTTAAGGTGAATAATACAAGTGTTCAAAATAGTTTTCTCTGTTTTTAAAGTCATTTATTTGTAGTTCCTCTCAGAGCTTCGTCTCAGATTCTTTGCTCAATGTGGAGGCATGCGGGAAAAACACCAACGTTGCAATTCAGAAAACTGGGTTCCACAATGTTATGCATGTATTAAAGAAACAGGTTTCGTGAATACCTTAAAGTACTGTTGGACGGTCTTGTCAGAGACGCAGGCCTCAGCTTGAGTCTGTCCCGTCAGATAGTGCAGATACTTCTCAAAGTCTGCAGCGTTCTTCAGGAGAAGCATCGCCACGTCGTCGTCTGTGGAGCAGTCTCTGAGCCGGGGGAGGATGGACCTGAGCAGACATCAGATAATGAGTTCTAACAGCTTGACTGTGGAGAGGACACGGTGCAAAGAGGCATTGGAAACATCATACACACAGCTGGACACCAACTACTTACGTTCATGCAGTGTGGCAAATAACGGCACGAGAGCAAAGGGATGTGTGTAGGATTATAGAGTTTTTATTTATACGTTATATCAATTCATTGCATTGATGCACTGTAGACACAAAGGCAAACCTTAGACACAAAGGATAACGACAATGTTTCTTGGAAAGTGTTTAGTATTTCTAAATTCTCAGTGACCAGAAGAACAACAAGTAAGCAAGCAAGCAAGTAAGTAAGCAAGTAAGTAAGTAAGCAAGTAAGTAAGTAAGTAAGCAAGTAAGTAAGTAAGTAAGCAAGTAAGTAAGTAAGCAAGTAAGTAAGTAAGTAAGTAAGCAAGTAAGTAAGTAAGTAAGTAAGCAAGTAAGCAAGTAAGTAAGTAAGTAAGTAAGCAAGTAAGTAAGTAAGCAAGTAAGTAAGCAAGTAAGTAAGTAAGTAAGCAAGTAAGTAAGTAAGTAAGCAAGTAAGTAAGTAAGTAAGCAAGTAAGTAAGCAAGTAAGCAAGCAAGTAAGTAAGTAAGCAAGTAAGTAAGTAAGCAAGTAAGTAAGTAAGTAAGTAAGTAAGCAAGTAAGCAAGTAAGTAAGCAAGTAAGTAAGTAAGTAAGCAAGTAAGCAAGCAAGTAAGTAAGTAAGTAAGTAAGCAAGTAAGTAAGTAAGCAAGTAAGTAAGCAAGTAAGTAAGTAAGTAAGCAAGTAAGTAAGTAAGGAAGTAAGTAAGTAAGCAAGTAAGTAAGTAAGCAAGTAAGCAAGCAAGCAAGTAAGTAAGTAAGTAAGTAAGCAAGTAAGTAAGTAAGTAAGCAAGTAAGTAAGTAAGCAAGTAAGTAAGTAAGTAAGCAAGTAAGTAAGCAAGTAAGCAAGTAAGTAAGCAAGTAAGTAAGTAAGTAAGCAAGTAAGTAAGTAAGCAAGTAAGTAAGTAAGTAAGTAAGTAAGCAAGTAAGTAAGTAAGCAAGTAAGCAAGCAAGCAAGCAAGTAAGTAAGTAAGCAAGCAAGCAAGTAAGTAAGTAAGCAAGTAAGTAAGTAAGTAAGCAAGTAAGTAAGCAAGTAAGTAAGCAAGTAAGTAAGCAAGTAAGCAAGTAAGTAAGCAAGTAAGGAAGTAAGCAAGTAAGTAAGCAAGTAAGCAAGTAAGTAAGTAAGCAAGTAAGTAAGCAAGTAAGCAAGTAAGTAAGCAAGTAAGTAAGCAAGTAAGTAAGCAAGTAATTAAGCAAGTAAGTAAGCAAGTAAGTAAGTAAGTAAGTAAGTATAATTCATGCAGTTTGCCTGTTAAATACTTTACATACATTTGATCAGAAACCTTCCAATAAAAAATAGATTGTACACAAAAAGAAATGTAAAAACGGTATCTTGTGTGATATGCACAGTAATGACTGACGCAACATTGACTTGGTGTGCATTTGAAGAAATATCTACCTTTTTTTGATTATTCTTCGAAGTTAGAAATTCAATCAAAATCTAAGAAGGGAGGAATCTCAATTTACTCAATCGATTTTCCCCCAGAACCTGATTATATATGCATTATTTATTTATTTGGATGTTGTCTCTCTAGATGCATTCAAATGAGCATTGTGTTAAAGTAAAGGTTGTGTGTGTGTGTGTGTGTGTGTGTGTGTGTGTGTGTCAGGGTTTCCGCTAGGATTTTTACTCGCCGGTCAAATGTCCGGACAGAATTTATTTTACCGGACAAATTTGAAACTTACCGGTCATGTTTCAATAATGATATTAATAATTGTGTAGCAGAGTTTCCGTTAGCAGGTCATTACTGGACTATGACCGGATATGCTGATGTTTAAAACTCAGTTAATGAGTCATTTTTATATCGCTTCAGTTTATAATCGTAACAGATGGAAAAATTCAGATTCCATTTTTCAATAAATGATTCCACAAACAACATAATTATTACATTCAAACAAACTACTTGTAGTAGATGAAGTACATTATTCAGAAGTTTACATTAACTTTGAATAATAACACGGAGAAACGGATCCTCTCTTTTCCCCTCTCCCTCTCTCTCTCTCTCTCTCTCTCTCCCTCTCTCTCTCTCTCTCCTGACAGCACGTCAGTTTCTCATGCAGCTCGCTAAACAGTGGGCGGGGCTTCAGGTGATTATGCAGCAGCTGATCTGATCTTTCTCTCTCGGGTCCGGTTAAACTTCACTCGCGTTTATGTCCATATCGATCAGATCCAGCTCTCCTGATCGGCCTTTATAGAGAGCACCGATCAAACTATTAAGAGTGAATATCGGCCGATAATGACCGGCGGCCGATCGATCGGAGCCTCCCTAATTATTACCAGACATTTTGACCGTCAGGTTTTCAATTTACCGGTTTTATTACATTTTACCAGCTAAACACCGGTAATTACCGGCTAACGGAAACCCTGGTGGGTGTGTGTGTGTGTGTGTGTGTGTATGGTCTAGCATTACTATACTTGTGGGGACCTAATGGAGGTCCCCATAAGGGGGATCATTAAGTTTAGGGTGAAGACTTGGTAAGTGTTAGGCATGTGTTGGTTATGGTTAAGGTTAGGATAAGTCTCCAGGAAATGCATGTAAGTCAATGTAATGTCCCCTGAAGTGATGTATACATGGTATGTGTGTGTGTGTGTGTGTGTGTGTGTGTGTGTGTGTGTGTGTGTGTGTGTGTGTGTGTGTGTGTGTGTGTGTGTGTGTGTGTGTGTGTGTGTGTGTGTGTGTGTGTGTGTGTGTGTGTGTGTGTGTGTTACCTCTCGTGCAGAGACACGATGTCCCTGATGTTCCTGAAGATGATCTCTTTCTGGTTCAGGATGCTGACGGGGACGTGTCGGCTGGACTCCAGGTACTGAAGCTGGTGAGAGGTGAACATCTTCATCTCCTTCACAAACTCCTCCTCTCCATCGATCAGGCCCTGGATCAGTTGGCTGGAGAATAAAGGAAGTGAATGCAGATCCCTTTTTACATCTGACATTTGTTATTTGGACAATTATGTCCATCATCACAAAAGTTAAAGATGCTTTGAGAAATAAAAGCAAGAATAACCAAATTGTAGAAATAATAATTAACATACATACAACTCAAATGAATAGAATTATAAATGGATGCATTCAAAAACAATTGTGCCCTTTCACTTTCCTCACAGCATATTTAAAGTAAGTCACGAGGTGAAGAGAGGAATAGATATCATGAAACTTCCCCAGTTTATGACTTACATAAAGACCATTTCTTTTGTATTACAAGTTTTCGGAAATGTTATGTTTATTTAAGAAAAGCATTTTTCAAGAATTTAGGAGACATCTTCTAGAGCAAGGAGGTCAAACTCAAGGCCCGGGTGTCAAATCCGGCCCGCGACTTAATTTTCTGTGGCCCCGCAAGAGCTCTGAAAGACTATAATATGTTTATTATACGATTACATGCCGATTTACAGAAGCGTTGCCCATAAACTACATGTCCCACAATGCATCTCTCATTTGACTTTTTCCTCAGAATTTGCCTTTTTTTTCCAAAATGTTAATTTTCTTTTTTTTCCTTCAGAATTTGGCTTTTCTTTTTAAATCATTTTGTGACCTTCTCACTGAAGAGACTTGCAATTATTTGCCCTAGACTTCTGCTTTCAGACGTAGTTAATTATGAAGTTATTACCCTATCCCATAATAATCCAATGCAGAGGCAATAATGTAATATAATACATTATTTTATATTTATATATGTATTTTTATATAGTCTTAAAGTTACAACCGGCCCTTTGAGTGCAACCAACTGATGTGGCCCGAGATTAAATTGAGTTTGACAGCCCTGATCTAGAGGCACAAAGAGACAGCAAAAAACTCCTAAATGTGTATTCTAGAAGTTTTCTTTCCAGTAGTTTAAAAAAGAAAAAAACATAGTAGTGTCATGATTTAATATAGAAGTCAATATAATATAATATATAACTGCAGGATGACGGACCTCAGAGCTCTCCTGTACTCTTCTCCTGTCGACCCGATCCCATCGAGATCCTCCTGAGGGGCTCTCAGCTGAGGGAAGGTCTCCTGTACAAACCATCATTTAATTTATTATTACTTGATGAAATTAATATCTACAACAACACAACATTGCAGTACAAGTGAGTATTGCTGAGTAAAGACCTGAATACTTCATATACAGTATGCTCAAGGTTTCAGTCTATAACACCGTTGCAAAGTATTGGAGTTTACTTGTCGATGTATGCATCCTACCTTCCTCTTCTTCTCCAGATATGCGGGGCACACCCACCCCTGTCGGGCGGGGGTGGTTTTGGTGGGTTTGGTCCGCACCAGCCAGCGGTCGGGATGAACGGAGTCCAGAACCTCCACAAACTGACCCTCCTTCAGAACAAAACTCTCCTTATTCCCAAAGTCTGGACTGCAGTCAGCTCGAGCGACGTACATTTCAAAAGTCTGAGAGGAAAGAAGCAAATATGTTACAACATTTCAAATCTTATACAATCCTATGGGCAATTAACTTTTTCTAAATGTTTTACGACTACTACTACTGCTACTGCTACTACTACTACTACTACCACCACTACTACTACTACTACCGCTACTACCACCACCACCACCACTACTACTACTGCTACTACCACCACCACTACTACCGCTACTACCACCACCACCACTACTACTACTACCACCACTGCTACAACTACCGCTACTACTACTACCGCTACTACTACTACTACTGCTACCACCACCACCACTACTACTACTACCACCACCACCACTACCACTACCGCTACAACTACAATTACAGCTACTACTACTACCGCTACTACTACCACCACCACTACTACTACTACCACTACCACTACCACCACCACCACTACTACTACTACTACTACTACTACTGCTACTACCACTACTACTACTACCACTACTACTACCACCACCACTACTACCGCTACAACTACCACTACAATTACAGCTGCTACTACTACTACCGCTACTACTACCACCACCGCTACTACTACTACTACTACTACTACTACCGCTACTACTACCACCACCGCTACTACTACTACTACTGCTACTGCTACTACTACTACTACCACCACCACCACCACTACTACTACTACCGCTACTACCACCACCACCACTACTACTACTACCACCACTGCTACAACTACCGCTACTACTACTACCGCTACTACTACTACTACTACTGCTACCACCACCACCACTACTACTACTACCACCACCACCACTACCACTACAACTACCACTACAATTACAGCTACTACTACTACCGCTACTACTACCACCACCACTACTACTACTACTACTACTACCACTACCACTACCACTACCACCACCACCACTACTACTACTACTACCGCTACTACCACTGCTACTACCACCACCACCACTACTACCGCTACAACTACCACTACAATTACAGCTGCTACTACTACTACCGCTACTACTACCACCACCGCTACTACTACTACTACTACTACCGCTACTACCACCACTACTACCACTACTACTACCGCTACTACCGCTACTACCACTACTACTACCACCACTACTACTACCACTACTACCACTACTACCGCTACTACTACCACTACCACTACTACCACTACCACTACCACTACTACCGCTACTACCACTACTACCACTACCGCTACTACCGCTACTACCACTACTACCGCTACTACCACTACTACCACTACTACTACTACCACTACCGCTACTACTACTACTACTACTACCGCTTCTACCACGTGGTGGACAGTAACTACAACTATTTTGTAATCTAAATGTCAATTGACATTACTTTAGTATTTCTATTTCCTTCAACTGTATACCTTAGTGAAATTACATTAATTATATATATCTTGAAGCTGGTAGTTTTGTACTTTTACTTAAATAAAAGGTCAGGGTGCAAATCTGCTGCCGCTAATACTACTAAATAGAGCACATACATGAAAAATGGAAAATACAAAAAATAGAAAATGTCACGTTTCTGCAGTTGTTAATGCTGCTGCTGACACGGAACACACGTGCAAAATGTAAAATACGAAAGTACCTCTCGTCTGTCCTCCTCCCCCTCTGACTCGGATCCAGAGACGGTGCTGGTGAGAGGTGTGTGAGTGCGGTGGTGTTTGGGAGACGGTGCTCTCATCTTACTTTCATGACCACCTATAAATTAGAGAGGTACGACACTATGACATGCCTGATATGAAATATGCTGGTGAGGTTATAAACAATTACAAACTAGCTAGGTTAAAATGCATGTATTTATAGACTTCTTAAGAAACTGCTTTCAAATTGAAAATGTCAGATTGAACGTTTTTTCCCAGGCTCTCAACATAAACTGAGAATTTCCAGATAAGGCAATTCTATATAAACTATAATGCGTGTAAAACCGTTTGTGAATGATATGATCTTTAGTTAAATGTACTAAACCTTTCTACTCTATGTTTTAGTAAGAAAACAAAGACTGAAAAAAGTTTGAAAGTTTGAAAATACAGACAACTTTACCGACCTTTGAACTTCAGTCGAGTCTTGGGAAGCGGTGTCGGAGCCATCGGTTCTTTATCATCTTTTGGAGATGCTTGATCGACTGCTTTTGTCACTTCTCTGAAACAGTATTCATAAATTGATTGTCTATCTTCAAATCGCACAATGCAAAGGATTAGCATTACAATTTAGATAACAAAACTAGTGGTGCACGATAATTATCGACGTCATCCCGATAAACCCGATAAAAGCATTAATAGCCCCAATAATATACAATATATTTTTTGGGTAAAAAAAAAGAAGAAAAGTTCTGCGGTGTTAGTGGATTGGGATGAGGGGCGCTTGTTTTTCACTCGGCTCCTCCCGTTTTGCCAGTACTGTGGTATTAGTGGATTGGGAAGAGGGGAGTTTTCCACAAATCCAGCGCTTCCTAACTCATGCCTGGCTGTGACGTAAATGGCGTGCGGCCGTGAAGCCAGGACAGTAAACAAACATGTCGTCGGTGGTATGGGACTATTTCAAAGTTTCAGAGTGAGATAGTTCGCTTGCTATTTGTATTAACAATGCAGAAGTTCCACGAGGAGGGAAAAAGGCAACGAGCTATAATACTGCCAACCTGATTAGTCGCCTGAAACATCGCCATGGCTACGATGGTGTGTTAAAAGCGTACGAAGACGCCTGCGCTGCTAAAGTAGCGGCGAATCCAAAGCCAGCTGCAAAGGCACCGGGGCTTTTACCTATCGACGAGGCTTTTGAAAAAGGCAAGAACTTTGTTTGGGAATAAATAAAATAAAAAATAAATATGGTCACTTTGAAGAGAAAAACTGTTCTTGGCTTTGTTTTGTTCATAGTAGTAATGCTCATGTCTTTTTTTTACCACCAGGTGTGCAAAAACTACAGGTACATTTAATATATATATATATATTATATTATTATCGGTTATCGGTATCGGTCTTGAGAAGCAGGAAGTTATCGGTATCGGTTTCAAAAAAACAATATCGAGCATCCCTAAACAAAACTAATCTTTCTGATCTCTGACCTTGGCACATCTGGACCAGAATCAACAGGTTCCAACATATCCGGAGCCGTGTCATAATCCGAAGGACTGGACACTGATTGAGGTAGAAACTCATGTTAATACAATCCAAACATATGGCTTAATAATTCCTCATGTGTTGTGATTGCAGACGTGTTACTCACTGGAGCTGGCAGCAATAAGCGAGGATCCTCTCCTCTCCTGTAGTCTCCTCTGAGAGTCCTGCTCCGTCAGATTATAGGACTCCCACAGAGAGACACTCTCATTTTCTACATAGTTTTCAGCATCTATACCTGATGACGGTACCTCGGTTTGAGTCTGAGGAAGATGTTGAGTCTGAGGAAGGTCCTGAGTCTGAGGAAGATGTTGAGTCTGAGGAAGGTCCTGAGTCTGAGGAAGATGTTGAGTCTGAGGAAGGTCCTGAGTCTGAGGAAGATGTTGAGTCTGAGTCTGAGGAAGGTCCTGAGTCTGAGGAAGGTCCTGAGTCTGAGGAAGGTCCTGAGTCTGAGGAAGATGTTGAGTCTGAGTCTGAGGAAGGTCCTGAGTCTGAGGAAGATGTTGAGTCTGAGGAAGGTCCTGAGTCTGAGGAAGATGTTGAGTCTGAGGAAGGTCCTGAGTCTGAGGAAGATGTTGAGTCTGAGGAAGGTCCTGAGTCTGAGGAAGATGTTGAGTCTGAGGAAGGTCCTGAGTCTGAGGAAGATGTTGAGTCTGAGGAAGGTCCTGAGTCTGAGGAAGATGTTGAGTCTGAGTCTGAGGAAGGTCCTGAGTCTGAGGAAGGTGCCGAGTCTGAGGAAGGTCCTGAGTCTGAGGAAGGTCCTGAGTCTGAGGAAGAACCTGAGTCTGAGGAAGGTCCTGAGTCTGAGGAAGGTCCCGAGTCTGAGGAAGGTCCTGAGTCTGTGTTTCTGCCTCAGGCTTCGGCGGTGCGACTTGCAGAGGAGTTATGGCGGCAAACGGAGTGTGAACAGGTTTCTGGTTTATCGGAGCAGGTGTCTGAGGCGGCACGACTGTTAGGTTTCCATTGTAGGAGGTCATACCAAACTTATTCACCACCTCGCATGTGTAGATCCCACTGTCAATCAGGGTCAGGTCCTTGATCACAAGAGTGCAAACACCACCCTCTGTGGTCTCAACACGGCATCGCCGATCATTAATTATTTGCTGTCCGTTTCTCAGCCAGCGCGCCATGCTTGTTTTTCCTTCGGCAACACACACCAGCGTGACCGCATCGTGAAGATCTGCACTCTGGTTCTTAAACACCTCTTTGAAGACGGGTCGCATGTCTCTGCGGGTTGTGAAGCCCTTAAAGGCTGCCTGGATCTTGACCGCGGCCTCTTGCATTTCGGGTTCATCCTCAACACTGATGTCCATTTCTTGGGAGTCTTCATTCGGTGGCTGTTCTTTCTGGGGTACTGTCGTTGGAGGAAGAGTAGCAGGCTGGGTTGACCCGTCAACAAAAGAGACGGGAGGGTGGACGATAATGTGGTTCGATGGCATCTCGGTCAAAGCCTCCGAGAAGGTTTCATCTTCAGATATGTAGAGGAGAGGAATTCCTTCTGAAACGTTTGTCGCGTGTCGATCCTCTTGCCTTCTTATCGGCTCGACTGCCAGTTTCATTTCCTGGTCCAGTTCCTTTCTCATTGGTTTGACTGGTTGTTTAATCGGTTGCTTGGCGTTTGCATCCTTCTCCGCATCCTTCACCGGTTGCTTAAGCTTCTCAACAATCTCACTGTCTTTAGCTGAAGATAGTTTCCTCCCCAATCTTGGTTTCTCTTCAACCTCTTTATTCCAAGACTGTTTCATTGGCCGATCATCGTCTGTTGTTTTCACCACAACTCTTGGCATCGTACGCTCGTCTTGATCCGTCTCCGTGTCCCTTGACGATTGCTTTTCCATTCCTCCCTTTGATTTGCTTTTACTCCTTGCGGGTGGTTTTGGAGGGGCTTCTTTTTCTAAAGTCTTTACCGGTTGTGCTAATGATTGTTTCTCCAGCTGATCTACAGAAGGAACTAGTTTAAGTGTCTCTTGCTCTGCCTCTGTGGACACTTGTTTCAAATCTCTTTGGTCGTCCTCAGAGTCATTTACAGTAGGTTTAACTGATTGGACAATGCTCTCCTTCGTATCATATCCAAGCGGTTCCTTTCCTACGGCGACCTTCCCTTTAGATCTAACTGGAGGTTTGAACAGTTCCTCTTCTTCTACTTTGACCTTCTGTCCTGTGGACTTCTCTTCGAGCACGTTAAGTGTTTCATCCCCAATAGACTTCTCCACAGGCTGTTTTTTATCCTCAATGTTCTTCCACAGGACTTTTTCTGGATGGCGTACCTTCCTCTCAACTTCACTTGTTTTCTCCAAAGGCTTTCCTGCTTGATTTAAGCTCTCTTCAACTTCACTTTCCTTTTGGTCAAATACAGCGTCTCCTAGAACCGTGTCTGACTGAGCCACATTGTGTTCAACCTTATCTAATTTCTCTGAACGCGTTCCTGGTCGTCTCTTCTCCACAAATACACCCTTCTCCGTCTCAAAAGGCATCGCTTGTTCTTCCACCTCCCTGTCAACCCCATCATCCTTCTCCAGTTGTCTCATTGCCTCGTCGACCTTCTTGTACACTTCATTGTCTTTCACATTCTGTGTTGCACCAACAACTTTTTCCAACAGTCTCGCAGGTGGGCCGCCCTGTTTAATGTCAAACATTGGCTCCACATCTCTGTCTAAACTTGTGATGGATGCTTTCCTAGCCGCTCTCTTTTTGGGCTCTGGAGGAACAGGTTTGGCTTCTGGGAGTCCAGGCTTCTGGTTGTCTGGAGGAGAAGCTGGTTTGGAAACAGTGCCCTTAGCCCGGGGAAGGACAGGGGGAGGCTCTACCTTTGGTGGAGTTGGTTCTAGAGCTAGACAAGAGATTGCAAAACATAATTGGTTGGCAACTTGTTGGTGTGTGGCGGTGGTTTGAGAGAGAAATGAAGGTTGTAAAGGTACATGTATTCATACGGTATAGACTGAAGCGCTAAAGGCTGTCTTTGTAAAAATTGTTCACAACATTTACAAGACAAACTTTTTTTCTTATAGACAATATGCCAGTATGTGAATGTCTTAACTTAAGAAATAACCGTAACCCCCAAAACTGAGGTACATAAACACAGAACCATTCATTTTTGTTTGCAGATGCACTCTTACTAATTAGATATTAAGACGCACTCACCTTTCACTGTCACAGTAGCAGAGGTCTCTGCACTTCCTGCTTCACACGAGTAGCTGCCGCTGTCTTCAGGTTTCAGATCCTTGATGTGCAGCTGCAGGAGGCAGCCATCTTGTTTCATCTCGTACTTCCTGTTAGCTCTCAGTGGCAGCCTGTTCTTCTTCCATTGCACCGACACTCCAGGTTTAGACAGCTCACAACACAGAGAGGCTGATCCTCCCTCCTCAGCCTCTGTGCTTTGCAACTCTTCTTGGAAGAATGGTGGGAGCTCTGGAAGAACAGGTAAGGATTGGAAACACTTTAGTGTAAAGGGAAAATGCTCAAATGAAAGGGGAGCAAGTTGTCTTTGTACATACAATACAATGGATGGTTGTGTAACACTAGCAGCTCACCAGAAACTCTAGATCAGGGGTGCCCAACCTTTTTTGAACCGAGAGCTACTTTTAAAGTTGCCAGTCTGCCGAGATCGACCAGTTCAAATAGAGAGGCGTAGCCATTACTGACAGCCTACTGCCAGGTAAATACACACTTCTACTTGTATAAAACTGACCTTTGTACGATTAATACTTCATAAAATACTGCAGATCCTTTATCTTACCTCTTTCTAATCCACACATACAAGTATTTAACTGAAGTTACACAACAGTGTTGTTGATACGGAGTTGGAGTTTATTCTCACGTCACTACAGTGGGTAATGTTTAAGAAACATTGAACAGTGCTGCCACATGTGACACAGGAACAAAAGAAAAGACTGAACCCTTTCTTTGCCATCATATAAAATAGTGTTGCTACAAAAGTATAAATGAGGCTTACTAATAAGACAACTCAGATCTGAAGCTACTCAGGAATCTGCTGCTAACGTGCAATAAAAAAGACAAAATTAATAGAATCAAACCCTTTTTTTGTTGCGTTTTAGACGAGTATAAAAAGAAATGCCTTTAAAAATAGGATGCAAGCAACACTAGTTTCTTAACCTGAATTGATAATAGACTATAATCAATTTAAGTTTGCATTCTTATACCATTTTGTACAATAATTATAATGAATAAGTTCAAACAAACTAAAACCTACAGCTGATTAATAACGGTATCTAACTTGAGTTTTTATTATATCAAAAACCTGTTGAAATGCTTCTGTTATTTTCACTGTCCCCCAAAAGCGAGTCGGCAGCCTCCAGGAAAGCTTCTTTCACAACTTCGCCGTCTTTGAAAGACTTCATGTGTTTCGCAAGAACGTGACTGACACGATAAGATGCTCTGGTAGCAACCTTGCTCTTGTTGGGCCTGGTGGAAATGGACTGCTGTGCATGTAGCTGTCCTTTCAGGCCCCTCCCCTTTTGGAGCGTAGGGCAGAATTAGGATGGAATTCCGTCTCGTATCGTTTGAGCACTGTTTTGAAATGCCGCTCCTAAATTACCCTTCTTCGATAAAGCCACGCTCGCATTGCAGATGAGACAGATGGACTTTGAATTGGAATAGATACAAAAATAATCACCCTCCCACTCGGAGTGAAAATTATATAGTTTGGGCTTTTTTTGCTTCTGCCATAATTGCGGTCTTGTTTGTGTGCAGACTGTCACTCCTGTTGACACCTTATTATACATCCATGGTTGACACGGACAACGTCAGCGAAATAGTGCCCACTGCCCACCAGCCACGCCCCGACACATGGGGTCTAGCCGGCCAATCACAAAGCTTTGATGCGTTCAAGTGCATTATTCTGGCACGGGAAGATTATGTTATAGGACATTAACGATAAAACAGAATATTGTTGTTCTATTTTTAGACACATCTCGCGATCGACTGGTTGGGCACCCCTGGTCTAGATGCTTAAAAAGTACTTTTAGTTTGGTATTTTATTGAATGCATGCATGATACAGAATGTCGTATTGCCAATTGTACAAACCTGTCACTGTCACAGTAGCAGAGGTCTCTGCACTTCCTGTTTGACATGAGTAGCTGCCGCTGTCTTCAGGTTTCAGATCCTTGATGTGCAGCTGGAGGAGGCAGCCATCTTGTTTCATCTCGTACTTCCTGTTAGCTCTCAGAGGCAGCCTGTTCTTCTTCCATTGCACCGACACTCCAGGTTTAGACAGCTCACAACACAGAGAGGCTGATCCTTCCTCCTCAGCCTCTGTGCTTTGCAACTCTTCTTGGAAGAATGGTGGGAGCTCTGGAAGAACAGGTAAGGATTGGAAACACTTTAGTGTAATGGGGAAATGCTCAAATTAAAGGGGAGCAAGTTGTCTTTGTACATACAGTAGAATGGATGGTTGCGACTTTAACACAAGCAGCTCACTTGAAAGTCTACTGCAGAGGCTAAAAAAATACTTCTAGTTTTGGTATTTTATTGAATGCATGCATGACACAGAATGTCTTATTGCCAATTGCACAAACCTTTCACTGTCACAGTCGCAGAGGTCTCTGCACTTCCTGCTTGACACGAGTAGCTGCCGCTGTCTTCAGGTTTCAGATCCTGGATGTGCAGCTGCAGGAGGCAGCCATCTTGTTTCATCTCGTACTTCCTGTTAGCTCTCAGAGGCAGCCTGTTCTTCTTCCATTGCACCGACACTCCAGGTTTAGACAGCTCACAACACAGAGAGGCTGATCCTTCCTCCTCAGCTTCAACACTTTCTAAGTCTTTCTCAAAGAATGGAGGGAGCTCTGGGAAAATCAACAAGGAAAAACAGATTGATGAATGTGATTGGAACCAGGTAATCTAAGGGTGTGTTCACACCTAATAGTCCGCTCTCTGGTGCGTACCAGACCACAGTTTGTTACATTGTTTCATTTTTCAGAAGGTTCGGTTTGCGTTCACACTGGCAAAAACTCAAAGGGACTATAAACTTTAAACACAAGTCATGTGCACGGAAATGCTGTTCACCCATTGGTCAGACATTAAGGGGGTACAAACGCAAATCCCGGCAATTTCTAGCGAAGCCTCCGCCATGGAGCATCGGCACTTTCGGAAGGTTATTCTCATGCTGCTGTTAGTCTGGAGATCAACAGACATATGATTATATAATCAAACAACGTCCGTTAAAAAACATTATGACATGGCTTTGTTGAATACTCGATTCTGATTGGTCAATTCAAAACACGTGACACGTTTTTAATCCAGAACTGACAGACCGCTGTCAAGGATTTATTGACCGTTGTTAAGGACGCTCACATCTGCACAAAGAAGTCCGTTCGATTGAACTGTCTACAGTTTGGCTTTTCTAACTGACAAGACGAGAGCGACAAGAAAACAGCGGAGAAGTAACGGGGCAGAAACCCTCCTTTTTACGCAGCGGTCCAGACATAGGTCAGACGGCGACACATATTCAGTTGCCAGTTCCTTTGGCATCAGGGCAGGGATATCTAGATACTTCCCAAGGTTTGATATAATGAGTTGAGCTACTTTTAAAGCAAGCAACGATTTTTTCAAATCTGTAATCAAAAAGCTCCTCAAAAACGCTATCGAAGCAGTTGCTGCCGTTGCTACGTTAGTTCAAACAGTAACAACGGACTATTTTTCTTAGCGGATGCATGTACATTTAAATACATACAACTATTTTTTAAATCAATAAAATTATTTTCTAAATCCACAAAAGCATTTTAATTAATATTGGTAGTCATGTCGTTACTTTGTTGGGAATGTGGCCGTGTGATAAGCGGCATAATGTGCAGCAGCGCGGTCATTATGGGGAAAAGAACACCTTCATGCCGATCTAGATCCCTCCGCTTCACGTCGGGCTCCTGATCAGTTCTTTTCCTGTTTATCCATGAGAGACGTTCTGCAGAGGAGGGGCGTTTCACCGACGACAGGTGTTCTTACTTTTATGTAGCTGACGGAGAATGTTTACTTTACACGACACTGTTCAACTCTTCATTCTGCTTCACTCTTTAACTAAACAACCGCGGATGTCTTGAAAGACTCTTTCGCGAAAGATTTTTGAAGATATCCGCGTTCTTGTGACACGTACATACTGCGCTTCCTATGTTTTGGTGCGGACTGCGTTCACACCGCTCCAGAGTTCGCAAGCAAGCGCTCCGAGACCACCTATTTTAGCGGACCAGAGTCCGGTTGTTTAGTTCACTTCAGAGGTCTCGGACTGCGTTCACACCGACCCAAATGAACCGCACCAAGCGGCTAAACGCACCAGGGTTCGATTCAACCGGACTAAACAAGGCAGGTGTGAACGCACCCTTAAAGAAGTACAAGAAAACTTTATGTATAAAATGCATAAAGTTTAAAACTAAAATGTTCTAATAAAGAATGAATCATCCAATTGCACACACCTTTCACCGTCACAGTAGCAGAGGTCTCTGCACTTCCTGCTTCACACGAGTAGCTGCCGCTGTCTTCAGGTTTCAGATCCTTGATGTGCAGCTGGAGGAGGCAGCCATCTTGTTTCATCTCGTACTTCCTGTTAGCTCTCAGTGGCAGCCTGTTCTTCTTCCATTGCACCGACACTCCAGGTTTAGACAGATCACAACAGAGAGAGGCTGATCCTCCCTCCTCAGCTTCCACACTTTGCAACAATTCTTGGAAGAATGGTGGAAGCTCTGGAAAAAAGGGTTTGAAAAACGTTAGTTTAATGGGAACGTGAATGAAAACAAAATGAAAAGGGACCAAGTTGTCTTCGATCATACATACAGTATCAAAAGCTAGTATCGCCCCGCCCACATGCAATCAATGGCTTCGGGACATAATGTCCTGCCTTAACTTAGAGAAGCTGCGCTTCTCAATCAGAGGCTCTGATGAGAAATTCTATAAGACCTGGGGTCCCTTCTTGGCTTACTTTAATAAGACCAAAGTAGCTTGATGTGGTTTCTTGGCCCTTGACATGAAAACAGTGCGACTCCATTTTAATATATAACAACATATAGTAATTATATTCTCTACTCTGGACAATGTGCTATATAATTAGTTTGATCATCCACTGGAACGGGGAGGGATGGGGAGGGATGGGCCATCTCCGGCATAATTATTCGTTCACAATTCTTTGCTGATGGTGTATTTTTGTTTTTGTTTTACTATAAAATGTCTTCATGTTTTCTATGTAATGCTACATGTTTGCATTGTGACACTGCTTTGGCCAATTTGTGGGATTTCTGTCTTGAACAAGAAATTAATAAAAATATTTTGAAAAGAAAAGCTAGTATCAAAGGCTGTCTGAATACTTAAAATGCAGATGGATGGGACTGTTATGCCAGCAGCTCACCGGAGAGTTTAGACAATAATGAATACTTCTAGTTTTGGTATTGTATTGAATGCATGCATGATACAGAATGTCTTATTGCCAATTGTACAAACCTGTCACTGTCACAGTCGCAGAGGTCTCTGCACTTCCTGCTTCACACGAGTAGCTGCCGCTGTCTTCAGGTTTGAGATCCTTGATGTGCAGCTGCAGGAGGCAGCCATCTTGTTTCATCTCGTACTTCCTGTTAGCTCTCAGAGGCAGCCTGTTCTTCTTCCATTGCACCGACACTCCAGGTTTAGACAGCTCACAACACAGAGAGGCTGATCCTCCCTCCTCAGCCTCCACACTTTGCAACTCTTCCTTGAAGAATGGTGGGAGCTCTGGAAAACCAGGTAAGGATTGGAAACACTTTAGTGTAATGGGAAAATGCTCAAATGAAAGGGGAGCAAGTTTTTTTTGTACATACAATACAATGGATGGTTGTGACTGTAACAATAGCAGCTCACCAGAAACTATAGATGCTTAAAAAGTACTTTTAGTTTTGGTATTGTATTGCAACCCAGTCTCACGGCATTTCGTGTTCACCAACACGATTTTTAATCTATTGATTTGTGTTCACAATCACGATTTGCCCCTTTTTTTCGTGTTGCACAGCACGATTTTAAAAGCAATGTATTTCTACTGGTAACGTGTTTCGTGCCTGCAGGCTGCAGCACGTCTTTTTCTCCGGTCGGGTCGTGGAAGACCGGAAGCTGTGTGGTTCATAAAAACGTGTTCTTACTCAATATCAAGCCACAGTTATTGCTTTTATTTTAAATCGTATAATTTCGGACTTTTGTTGCTGTGAGGAAAATAAATGGGGCTCAGAGCCTCAGGATACTGAAATCTGTATTTTTAAATATTTGTTTCCTTCTAATTTGTTATTCTTTTCAAAATAACACACTGTTATTTACTCACCAATAACACTCAATTATCCTTGCTTTTATTTATTGGATTAATTTCATAATCTCGGGCTTTTTTGGTGTTCGTCAGGAACTGAATTTCAAAATAAAAATAACCGGAAACAGACGTAGGCCTATAAGGGACATTTCGAGCATCATTGCGATTGTCAACATTTCTGAGTTTAGGATGGCCGAAGACACTACACTACCCATAATCCCCAGCTATCGTTTAGGACTACAGTCCCCGTAAGGTTACGCAGAGCGTCAAACAGCTGTGTGAAATGGAACGAAACCACGCCAGATTATCCAAAACTGGAATCGAACGCCCCTCCAGAACTACACATGCTGGCTATTGTGTTTCGCAAAATGTTCTATGGGACGTCTCTACTGAACGTTTTCGTTTTTCCCACAATTAGAAGTTGCCAGTATTAAACACATTGGTGTTATCAAATGTAAAACATATAATTAATAAATGAGTGAAAATCGCTTGTGTCCATAATGCGCAGCATTAATATATAGCATTAATATACCCACATGAAAGCTCATTGTTACTTTGTAATTCTACTCCACGACAGTTCAGAGGTTAACCTGGTATTTTTACTCCACTGCATTTATTTGAGTTACTTTGCAGATTCTGATTAATGATGTGAAATATAAACAACCCTTAAATCAGACTTTAGTTACACCTGAGTAAAATTCAGGAAAGGTGATTGTCAAGTGCCAACAACCAGGAGAGATATTTGATAGTTGGTGCTTGAGAAGACTAAACATGTATCTGCAATTGACATGAATGGAAACGAGTAATAAAGTATATTCATTACTCGTTATTCTCTACTAATAGTCAATTAAAGACTGTATATTATGGCTATTTTGCACATCCCCTTCAAGATTTTAAAGGTTTATTGACATATCATATACACAACTACGGTGTAGTTATGCAATGAATGAAACATTTGGGTCACAGGTTCCTCAACAGTGCAGTACAAGACATCTATCAATATGTGTGTACCTCCACCATTAAACTGTCATATTCTGCACATTTCTTATTCTATCTACATACATAAGAGTATAATTAATGTGTATAATATCAGTTAAAATAAGTGCTTCAACATAGTTAACATTGCAGGAAAGCAATATATTAGACGTTAATTACTTTGTCAGGCTTAATATTTAATATTTAATGTTTAAATAAAGGTTAATCCGTTTTTCTGTTTTGCACCTCCTCCTATTAATATCTGTGTACATCCTGCACTAAACTGTTTTATTGTAGAGATCACTTATAGTATCTTCTTGATTTTTTATATTCTATATTTCTATATTTATACTTTCCCCCTATGAAAGTATGTACTCTTAATATTTTTTTAATCAAATATAACACATAAAAACAATAATTCAATAACGTGCTTTAACCACTAGGAGGTGCACACGAGGTGCACACAGCCATAATAACTTTGTATTATTAGTGTGTATGTACAACATCTGAAGATGTGTAGTTTTATGCATGCTTTCACATCATTTTATAGAATATTGCTATACTATTTCAGACTCAGTATTTACATTCTTACATTCAAAGAAAATCAGTAATATCTTTGAAAACTACAGTCCTTTTCTCTCAGCTGTGCACCGTTATGGTGTAAATATAAACTATCTATGAATTAGATCAAATGTAAAAGTCAGCCGAATTAGTGTTGATACTGCAAGGAGACGTATTGTGTGAAGAGAAATTGAAGATGTTGTTTAATTGTTGATATATTTATGATCCACGTCAAGTATTCAGTTTCGGCGCCATTTCTTCCAGTTTTTCCAAAGGTCTTCTCATCAGGGCGCTATAAATAAAGAACTACGGCATATCTGTAGTATGTAATGCCGTTATGTGATGACTTTCAAAGAGAAAAGCAAGAGCACTCGGAATTAAGTATTATTTTATACTTTTAAAATGTTTTCCGGATATCATATAATATAAACACCAAATCCCAGCATGCATTGCGGCTAACACATCCAATCAGCGAGCTTAAAACCATAGCTGAGGATCTTGGGTAATCGCTCGAAATGCCTACGTCTGTTTCCGGTTATATTTATTTTGAAATTCAGTTCCTGACGGACGCCGAAAAAGCCCGAGATTATGGAATTAAACCAATAAATAAAAGCAAGGATAATTGAGTGTTATTGGTGAGTAAATAACAGTGTGTTATTTTGAAAAGAATAACAAATTAGAAGGAAAAAAAGATTTAAAAATACAGATTTCAGTATCCTGAGGCTCTGAGCCCCATTTATTTTCCTCACAGCAACAAAAGTCCGAAATTATACGATTTAAAATAAAAGCAATAACTGTGGCTTGATATTGAGTAAGAACATGTTTTTATGAACCACACAGCTTCCGGTCTTCCACGACCCGACCGGAGAAAAAGACGTGCTGCAGCCTGCAGGCACGAAACACGTTACCAGTAGAAATACATTGCTTTTAAAATCGTGCTGTGCAACACGAAAAAAAGGGGCAAATCGTGATGGTGAACACGAAATGCCGTGAGACTGGGTATTGTATTGAATGCATGCATGATACAGAATGTATTTTGCCAAATGCACAAACCTTTCACTGTCACAGTAGCAGAGGTCTCTGAACTTCCTGCTTCACACGAGTAGCTCCCGCTGTCTTCAGGTTTGAGATCCTGGATGTGCAGCTGGAGGAGGCAGCCATCTTGTTTCATCTCGTACTTCCTGTTAGCTCTCAGTGGCAGCCTGTTCTTCTTCCATTGCACCGACACTCCAGGTTTAGACAGCTCACAACACAGTAGAGCTGTACCTTCCTCCTCAGCCTCCACACTTTCTAAATCTTCCTTGAAGAATGGTGGAATCTCTGCAAAAAAATGTGTATGGATTTGAAAAAAAGCCATTTTCAATCTCAAGTGGAATACAGAAAAAGCTTGAGACCTAACAAACATAACACTTTACTCTGGTAATGAATATATTTTCAAAGCTTCCGACTAACTTTTAATGTAGATGGTGGAATTGCAATAATGGCAATATAACACATTCCTGAAACTTCAGACAATATTGAGAAAGCACCCCTTGCTCATGCACGCAGAGCAGACAATGCAAACTGTAAACTGAATTCACCTTTCACTGTCACAGCTGCAGAGGTCTCTGCACTTCCTGCTTCACACGAGTAGCTGCCGCTGTCTTCAGGTTTCAGATCCTTGATGTTCAGCTGGAGGAGGCAGCCATCTTGTTTCATCTCGTACTTCCCGTTAGCTCTCAGTGGCAGCTTGTTCTTCTTCCATTGCACCGACACTCCAGGTTTGGAAAGCTCACAACAAAGTATAGCTGTACCTTCCTCCTCAGCTTCAACACTTTCTAAGTCTTTCTCAAAGAATGGAGGGAGATCTGGGAAAATCAACAAGGACAAACAGAAAGGTAAATGTGATTGGAACCAGGTAATCTAAAGAAGTACAGGAAACCTTTATGCATAAAATGCATGAAGTTTAAAACTAAAATGTTCTAATAAAGAATGAATTATCCAAATGCACAAACCTTTCACTGTCACAGTAGCAGAGGTCTCTGCACTTCCTGCTTCACACGAGTAGCTGCCGCCGTCTTCAGGTTTGACATCCTTGATGTGAAGCTGCAGGAGGCAGCCATCTTGTTTCATCTCGTACTTCCTGTTAGCTCTCAGAGGCAGCCTGTTCTTCTTCCATTGGACTGACACTCCAGGTTTAGACAGCTCACAACAGAGAGAGGCTGATCCTCCCTCCTCAGCCTCCACACTTTGCAACTCTTCTTGGAAGAATGGTGGAAGCTCTGGAAAAAAGGGTTTGAAAAACGTTAGTTTAATGGGAACGTGAATGAAAACAAAATGAAAAGGGACCAAGTTGTCTTCGATCATACATACAGTTTCGAAAGCTGTCTGAATACTTAAAATGCAGATGGATGGGACTGTTATGCCAGCAGCTCACCGGAGAGTTTAGACAATAATGAATACTTTAAGTTTTGGTATTGTATTGAATGCATGCATGATACAGAATGTCTTATTGCCAATTGCACACACCTTTCACTGTCACTGTCGCAGAGGTCTCTGCACTTCCTGCTTCACACGAGTAGCTGCCGCTGTCTTCAGGTTTCAGATCCTGGATGTGCAGCTGGAGGAGGCAGCCATCTTGTTTCATCTCGTACTTCCTGTTAGCTCTCAGAGGCAGCCTGTTCTTCTTCCATTGGACTGACACTCCAGGTTTAGACAGCTCACAACACAGAGAGGCTGATCCTTCCTCCTCAGCTTCAACACTTTCTAAGTCTTTCTCAAAGAATGGAGGGAGCTCTGGGAAAAACAACAAGGAAAAACAGATTGATGAATGTGATTGCAACCAGGTAATCTAAAGAAGTACAAGAAAACTTTATGCATAAAATGCATAAAGTTTAAAGATAAAATGTTCCAATAAAGTATGAATTATCCAAATGCACAAACCTTTTACCGTCACAGTCGCAGAGGTATCTGCACTTCCTGCTTCACACGAGTAGCTGCCGCTGTCTTCAGGTTTGAGATCCTTGATGTGAAGCTGCAGGAGGCAGCCATCTTGTTTCATCTCGTACTTCCTGTTAGCTCTCAGTGGCAGCCTGTTCTTCTTCCATTGGACCGACACTCCAGGTTTAGACAGCTCACAACACAGTAGAGCTGTACCTTCCTCCTCAGCCTCCACACTTTCTAAGTCTTCCTTGAAGAATGGTGGGAGCTCTGCAAAAAAATGTGTATGGATTTGAAAAAAAAGCCGTTTTCAATCTCAAGTGGAATACAAAATGCTTGAGACCTAACAAACATAACACTCTGGTAATGAATATATTTTCAAAGCTTCCGACTAACTTTTAATGTAGATGGTGGAATTGCAATAATGGCAATATAACACATTCCTGAAACTTCAGACAATATTGAGAAAGCACCCCTTGCTCATGCACGCAGAGCAGACAATGCAAACTGTAAACTGAATTCACCTTTCACTGTCACAGCTGCAGAGGTCTCTGCACTTCCTGCTTCACACGAGTAGCCGCCGCTGTCTTCAGGTTTGAGATCCTTGACGTGCAGCTGGAGGAGGCAGCCATCTTGTTTCATCTCGTACTTCCTGTTAGCTCTCAGTGGCAGCCTGTTCTTCTTCCATTGCACCGACACTCCAGGTTTAGACAGCTCACAACACAGAGAGGCTGATCCTCCCTCCTCAGCTTCCACGCTTTTTAAGTCTTCCTTAAAGAATGGAGGGAGCTCTGGTATATCGGCAAGAAAAAACAGAAAGGGACAGTGATGTGAACCGGATTGATACGAGAGATACGTTACTTAGTAAAATGCATGCAGTTTTAAGACAACAATGCGCTAATAAAGTCAGAATTATCCGAATGCACACACCTTTTACTCTCACTGTCGCAGAGGTCTCTGCACTTCCTGCTTGACATGAGTAGCTGCCACTGTCCTCAGTCGAAAGCTCTGTAATAAGGAGCTGAAGAAGGCAGCCATCTTGTTTTATTTCATACTTTGTGCCGGCTCTCAGAGGCAGCCTGTTCTTCTTCCATTGCACTGACACTCCAGGTTTAGACAGCTCACAACACAGAGAGGCTGATCCTCCCTCCTCTGCTTTTATATTCTGTAAATCTTCTTTGAAAAATACTGGAATCTCTGTGAAAAATAGAAGAACATTTAGGGAGTAGCACAGAGGGGTGTCTCACCAGGACAGAAATTACATTTAAGACATTATCAACTTAAGGATAAGATGCAGACACATATTTGTAATAAATGAGGAACTCTAGAGCAGGTTGAGAATATATTTTTACTATGATTAAAGGTGGGGTAGGTAAGTTTGAGAAACCGGCTCGAGATACACTTTTTGTTATATTCCATGGAATGCTCTTAACATCCCGATAGCAATGAATACATTACCGTACTTTTCGGACTATAAGCCGCGACTTTTTCCCCCATTTTCTTTGTACAGCTAACGGCCACTAGGGGACCTCCTAAATCTATGGATTTTACAGGTGAAATTAACCACCTTTAATACGATGGGCTCTATGACCGGTCCGCGCCCGCCACCTTTAAGCGGCGGGCTCCAGCAGGAAAAACTGGAGGCCGGAAAAGAGTGAGACAGGTAGCGCCATCTCGTGCCCTCATTGGTCATGTGCGCGTTGTGTGTGTTGGAGGAGGGGCTCTGTGAGGAAGTGGCAGATTTCTTCCTGCTGTGTATTTTCAAATTCTAGCGCACTCGAGCTGGTTTCTCCAAAATTACTTACCCCACCTTTAAGAGCTTGATGATACATTAAAACACTTAAAAATGTCCCAATGCGCACACCTTTCACCGTCACTGTCGCAGTTGTCTCCGCACTTCCTGTTTGACATGAGTAGCTGCCGCTGTCTTCAGTCGAAAGCTCTGTAATAAGGAGCTGAAGAAGGCAGCCATCTTGTTTTATTTCATACTTCCTGTTAGCTCTCAGAGGCAGCCTGTTCTTCTTCCATTGCACCGACACTCCAGGTTTAGACAGCTCGCAACTCAGAGAGGCTGATCCTCCCTCCTCAGCCTTTATATTCTGAAGGTCTTCTTGGAAAAATGGTGGTAGCTCTGGGAAAGATATGAAGGTAACAGACTAATGAAGTGAAATTGTACTTATTGTAATAAAATATATTATAATGAATCATATATTTCCAAACATCCCCACCTTTCACTGTCACAGTCGCAGAGGTCTCTGCACTTCCTGCTTCACACGAGTAGCTGCCGCTGTCTTCAGGTTTGAGATCCTTGATGTGCAGCTGCAGGAGGCAGCCATCTTGTTTTATCTCGTACTTCCTGTTAGCTCTCAGTGGCAGCCTGTTCTTCTTCCATTGCACCGACACTCCAGGTTTAGACAGCTCGCAACACAGAGAGGCTGATCCTCCCTCCTCGGCTTCCGCACGCTTTAATTCTTTCGTGAAGAACGGAGGCAGCTCTGGAGAACAAAATCAAACAACAAGCATTTAAGTTTAACATCGTATCCATTGGGAAGTGATTTGGGAAAGTGGAAGGGTCTGTGTTCTGGCCTCACATGCCTTCGTACGAAAAATAAATCAGACATCAGACCTTATGAGTTTACGTTTAACGAGTCTCAAATGATCCCTTTTAAGGATAGAAATAAATAACAGTGCAAGATAATAGTGCCGTGTCGTCCAAATCAAGCGTGTTCATTTCTTTTTTCGTGCACTGGCAACAAAAGGAAATCATTTCATTCATTCAGTCCGGGTGACTTCTGTCGGTGACTTCAATCGAATTCCCGAATGTTCACACGACCAGAGGAAGTATCATTGATGTCTACCGACTGAGATTCGGATAAAGTGACATTTGCAGTAATTATTGTTCGGGAATAATTCTCCTCGATATCCACCTTTTGCCCTTCGACGTTTATGACCAACCCTGGCGTCTGTGATCTCCCTTAAGGAAGGGGCTGCTCCGGCCAAATGTGACCTGCTCCATCGAAATCAGTCGCATTGACCCGAAGACACATTTTGAGTTGTATGCACTGTTGGAAAGAGGAGATTCCTAGCTTTCTAATGATATCAGGGTTGTTGTTCTACTCCAAATATTAAGCAAAATATGTCACATTATATAACGACTGTCACCGAGTCATCATTTTGAGAAAAAGGCCTTCAAAGTGTTCTCTTCTCTGGAATCCATCGATCTGATTGGTTGTTAGCAAATGATCAAAATACTACGGAGGGAAGATATTTTCATTTGGAGGGGAAGCTCGTGAGTGTGTGTGTGTGTGTGTGTGTGTGTGTGTGTGTGTGTGTGTGTGTAATTTTGCGTTTGTGTTTGTCTCCCGGGGAAAACCCTCACGAGAAACCCCGGCTGTTGTTCTGCCTGCCGTGACGTCAAGTTACTCCGTTCTCCGCTTGTAATTATGCCGAAGCTTCAAAGCTGTATTTATCATCTGAATTTGCCGAAACAAGTTTAATATTCTGAAAGCCAAGACTTTGTTTAATTTAAATCAGATGAAAACAAACTGTAACGGACCCTGCCGTGTTATCTATGATTACTCTACGCTTACATTCATAATGTCAGCGGAGGGAGGGGGGGCGGCGCTGCGGAACAGCAGCTTGTGAGAGAGAGCTGTCTTCTTCCCTTTACAAGCTTAAAGAATGTATTTATCGTGTGATTTTGGAAATACAAGTTTCATATTCTGAAAGCCAAGACTTTGTTTGTTTAAAATCAAACAAAACAAAAATAGTTTTTTACGTAAATCCACGTTTATTTTGAAATGAGCCGTTGAGACTTCCGACTGACTTCGATGGAGCGGGTCACATATGTTGTCGTTACCCGTTTAGGACCGGGCAACTCTCGGTCACAAACGGTTTATTGTTGTGGGCACACTGGAACACTTCCTTCTTGGGGCTTGTGGACTCCAAGGTGTGAAATCTTCGAGGCCATAAGTGTCAGACGCAAGTAATTCCGTGTCCCCAGCTGTTTAGGCTATCTCCCCGAAGATGTCGATTACCCTCTCGGAACAAGTTAAAAGGTCCATCGAGAGAGAGGCTCTTCAGAATTGACGGGGCAACTCTACCGTGTAGTCCGAAGCTCCTAAATAAACCATCAGTGTTTGACATCAAAGCTCTCCCCGCATCTCCTTCCTGAGTCGGGGACTCCTCCTGCATCGCTACACAGAGGAATAAATAAATAATAAATAATTTCCAAATGCACTCGCCTTTCACGGTCACCGTCACAGAGGTCTCTGCACTTCCTGCTTGACATGTGTAGCTGCCGCTGTCTTCAGGTTGGAGATCCTTGACGTGCAGCTGCAGGAGGCAGCCATCTTGCCTGATATCGTGCTTCCTGCTGCCTCTCAGCGGCAGCCTGTTCTTCAACCATTGAATCGGGACTCCGAGTTTGGACAGCTCGCAGTACAGCGAGGCTGATCCTCCCTCCTCGGCCTCCACACTCTGCAATTCCTCTTGGAAGAACGGAGGAAGCTCTGGAAAACAGCGGAGAAAGACACATTCAAGCAAATATGTTTATCTTTTGTACCATCTAAATGTTTTTACCTGTTACAGTGAGTTTGGCGCTGCTCTGGTCATCTCCTGTATCGCAGCAGTACGTGCCGGTATCCAGAGGATCCACATCACGGATTATCAGCAGGTTGATTTTCCCCTCCTTGCGGATCTCGTACTTGTCCCCGTCTCTGAGCGGGATGTGGTTGCGCGTCCAGGCGAGCGGGGAGGTGAAATCAGAGATCATGCAGGACAGAGTGGCCGACTCTCCTTCCATTATCACGACGTCTTTGGGCTTCTCCTCGAACAAAACTGAAATGAAAACGCTTTAGAAATTCTGGTTCGGAGGAAATTATTTTTGCTGAAATGACATCCTCCAGTGGTGGAATGTAATGAAGGGAATTTTAAATATTCTTTAGTACAGTACTTCATTTATACTACTACTATTACTACTTTATCTTTATTCCAATACACTACACTTTTGAAGCTTATGTTAAACCAATCACTACGATCATCCGGAAACTTTAATTACTTGTGACCCAGTAACTCAAATCTTTTACAGGATTTTAATACTTCACCGACTAAGAATGACACATTTCTTTACAAATCAAAAGTGGGTATTTCTTCCACAACTATACCACAATTAGGGTTGCCAGAAACTGACCATGATCAAAATCGATTATTCGGCAGCCCTGGCGAATAATAATCGATTATTCGACCGACGTGTGAGGGAGAGGGGGGGTGGGGGCGGGGTCGGTGTGTAGCGTGCTGCAGCAGCAGTCTGCTCTGCACGCAGGCTTCCTCCAAGTTTACAGTAAAACAAACTGGTGGTGTGACCAATGGCCATTTACAATTATTAATACTATTACTATTATTAGCATATATATATTTATATATATTTTGGTTGAAACTAAGCCAGAAAAAGAAAAAAAAAATACATAAAAAAATATATATATATATATAAATAAAATCGATTTTTAAAAATAATATTCGATTATGGAGACTGTAGCGAATATTCGAATAATCGAATAATCGCTGGCATCCCTAACCACAATAATCAGTTCTTTTTTTCAATATATACTATTTTACAATTTCTATTGCTGGCTGTTTTTCTTCTTTGCACTACTGACAGCATCTAAAGACAACACTGTTGTAAAATAACATTGTGCAATATATACTCTCTTTATACTCTATTTAAAGGTGGGGTCGGTAAGTTTGAGAAACCGGCTCGAGATCGCTAGAATTTGAAAATACACAACCGGAGAAAATCTACCACTTCCTCACAGAGCCCCTCCTCCAACACACACGAACGCGCACATGACCAATGAGGGCACGAGATAAGTTTGTGCCCTGAGGGAAGGCTGACAGGCAGGTAGGCCATTTGTACTTTTTACAGTATTACAGCTTCTACAGATGACATTTTGTTATGGATTTGTTGTCAAAGCACTTCAGATATTCATTGCTATCGGGATGTTAAGAGCATTCCATGGAATATAACAAAAAGTGTATTTCGAGCCGGTTTCTGAAACTTACCTACCCCACCTTTAATAATGTGGCTGCTACTTACTTTAAAATGTTTAATTTACTTTTACAACTTACTTTGTTATACCTCAGATGTGTACCCATGTGATTTATTTTATTTTATAATGTGCTGGTCTCTTTAAATAATAGTCTACTCTTTAATCTTTTGCTGTTCCAACATATATTTCCCCACTGCTAAAATCAATGATTGCTGTTCTCCTTTCCCCTGAATGACCCCTCCATCTTCTCTCTGCACTTACCCGTTGCTTTGGGAATCACCAGCAGTCGTGCGGAGGTCTTCTCCTCCCCGATCACGAACGCCACGATGCCGGTCTCGTCGGGCGTCGTCATGGTGAGCACCAGGCGCTGCTGCCGGCCTCGAACCGTCATCTGGTTCATCTCGTTCCTCTGCAGGGGGCTTTGGCCCAGCCACCACACCCCCTCGCTCACATCGGCGTGGGTCAGGTCGCACTCGAACACGGCGTCCTCGCCCGCCGTCACCGTGATGCCCTGCAGCTCCGAGACCACCCGCACGCGCTCTGAGGAGGAAGAGGGAGCTATATACAGCTGCACTTTAGAGGTGGAATGGGAAATGTTTACAACAATTACGATGAGAAGGCCTTGTCGGTTAAATGAGTTAGTATAAAATATATATGGGTATTAAAGTGATACATTCGGTTAAAGAAATAACCAGAACCAGCATTGCACATTGCACGTTAAAAGTAATTATTAATTAATACCAATTGTTCAATATGTACGTTGGAGCTGGAGGAGCTTGAATGTAATCACGGTATTAATAAAGTTTTCTTACATTATACAAAATCAATTATTAGTCGATTATATTTGGTTTTATTAATCTTAATTTAAATATTCAATCAATTAATCAATATCACAAATTACACATTTGTCATCACATCAAAAAGTATAATAAAAGTTATAAAATAAATGTAGTGGATTATAAATATATAAAAAGATATTTGCTGCACTCTATTTTACATGTATTTAGTTAAATGTCTGCATTTTATTTGCACGATAGCGTCACCTTTCTCTCGCAGTATTTTATCTGTTATCTCGTCTTGCACTATTGTTATTTATTTGTATGTCTTAAGTATATACATTTTACACTCTGGCACTTTTGTGCAAATAACAGTAAAAGCCTAAAAGTACAATATTTGCATTGTGTAGGCAAAGTATACAGTATTTAGTTCCTGAAATGGTACTTGAGTAAATGAACTGTCCAACTCTGAAAATGACCCTCCACCTACCCCTCACGATGATCTTGGCGCAGGTCTTCTTTCCTCTGGAGATGCAGCAGTATTCTCCTGCGTCCTCCAGCAGCAGCTTCTTGATCTCCAGAGTGTGTGTGGGGCCGTTCTTCTTCACGACGTACCGCCCGTCTGCCTCCAGAACGGCGTTATCTTTCTTCCAGGTGACGGGGACGTTGGCGCTGGACACCTGGCAGGACAGCAGCACGGGTTTCCCCTCCATCACCGCCTGGCTCTCCAGCTCCTTCTCGAAGAAAACGGACGCTGCCGCTGGAGACGGGAGGAAAGTAGACGGGATGGAAGGGAAGTTACATTGACATCTAAAATCATGTGATTATGTAATGATGTGATTATGATAGATGTTGTTCTCCTACCATTGAAGGAGCCCTACTATGCTCATGTTCAGGTTCATATTAGTATTTAGAGTCAAGACATGTTTCCATGTTTTAATTTCCTTTCACATTGAGCTAATGCAGTCACATTATGCATGTTACAGCACTTAAAGGGGCCTATTCTGCTCATTTTCATTACTATATAGCAGGGGTGGGGAACCTTTTTCCTCTCAAGGGCCATTTAAATTTTTTCAACATCCTCCGAGGGCCGTACAAATTATTGACCTCTGCTTAAAAAAACTAAAATCACAGCCCATTTATTTCTTCTTTCTTTCATGCTGTGCAAAGAAAAAGCAACCTCTTAATCCAGATATTTTACCATGACTCACGCATGCATGCACGTGCACGGTGTGGCGTGACCACCAACACAGAAAGACGTGCAAATGTATTTCGTTTCCAATCCATGTGGACATGATTTAAGTGGGGGGGGGGACCTAACCTCCTCCCGGGAAGATTTTTTTTAAATGTTGAAGTTGAAAGCATCAATCTGGTGCACTTTGAGAGCAACATTAAGAGATCTATGGATAATCTCTCAACACCCATATGAAACAGACCTGTAAGCATATTTACTTTTTCTTTATGGATATTTTACAAATCACTCCCCTTTTAAACTGTATTCTTGTTTATTAATAACAACTTTTTTTTACTGTCATATAGTACTGTATTTTATACCTGTTTACTTTATTCTCTTATTTTTTTATAACTATAATGATCATATAAAGATGTGCCTTTACCTCACTGGTTGTATAAAAAGCTTCTTATATTCGTTAGCATAGCTAGCTAACCAGATGCTAATAACAACAAAGTTATTGACTGTATGATCAGAATGACAGATGAACAGATCGCCACTGGGCTTTCAACTAAAGACACAGCCACGCAGAAACTGCGGCATGTGTACGGCTCCTTATCTGAAGTGCCGAGCCACGTTCTGGTGCTCTCCGTCAGAACTACACCCCTGTCAGTCGAGACATATACCACGTGATGACAGTTAGGCTCGTGTTGTGTTCACGGACCCTGACCGTGGTCAGGAAAAACAGGCACTCGCTTGTTTAATTTTTTTGCGGTCTAGATTTCTTTTCTTTTTTGCGTGTGTTTATAAATTACCTCGAGGGCCGTACCAAATTGTCTCGCGGGCCGTAGGCTATACGGCCCGGGGGCCGGAGGTTCCCCACCCCTGCTATATAGTGTCTCTACTAGGGATGTAACGATATATCGAATATCGCGGTAAATAAATGTCTCAATACCGTCGTGAGACTGACAATCTACCGCGATTTTTAAAAACAATTAAAAATATATATATATATTTTTTTTTTTAAATAATCTTTTTTTTTTTTAAACCTTTATTTAACCAGATGGTCCCATTGAGATCATCGATCTCTTTTTCAAGGGAGACCTGTCCAACATGGCAGCAAGTAGGTTACAACATGAACATAAAACAACAGATAACACAAAAGGACATTGACAAGTGCCAACAGTATGTTTATACCTCGCCCTGTCAATAAGCCTCACCTTCTTGGCAACAACTGTATTGTTGTTGAAGAGGTGGAGACACAATGCACAGTTTGACCCACTGCTGTGACTCATGGCCAAAGCATCTCTCTGTCCCAGCAACATCAGTACCAAGCGAGAGAGTGTTTTCCAAACGCCCAAACATCCCAGCTTCTACCTGGAAATGTGGACATGCTCATATTCCTAAAAGATAACCTTGATGACGCTGAGTGAGTGAGTTAGAGTTGAGTTACTTGAAAAACTAAAGAGAAACTTGATTTATTCTATTGCAGGGTCTGATTATTATATTGTTGACACTTTAAAATACTACTATCCACTAAAATGCTGTTCAAATCACATTTATTATTTAATAAAGAAAAAAAATTCAAGTAAAAAAAAAATTCACTTTCTTTTCTCTTTCTTTTTCAATATCGCGATAAATATCGTACCGTGGACTTTTTAAATCGCGATATTATCGTACCGTGAGTTTTTGGTATCGCTACATAGTCTCTACTGGGACATGTCTCCATGCTTTAATGTTCAAAAAGGACTTTGGTGGCAGTATGACTATCCTGGACAAAGCTACTGGGGGGGGGGGGGGGGGGGTGCTAAATCCAGGAGAGCAGGACCTGGCACTGCCGGACGTAGCACCCCCAAAGTAACTTTGTCAAGTCTAGGTTGTACAACATTTTGGATTAATTCAATCCCTCTTTAGAGTTGGATTCTTAAGGAACATATATTCAGAAAAAGTACTTTACCAGTTGTAAAGAACAAAGGGTCTAAAACAAGAACAAAGGGACTATAAAGTATTATTACTCCACTATTAAGGAACAATACGTTATAGGGGGCAATACAACAACAATACGTGAGCAAACAAGTCATAAAACAAATATTGACTACAATGGTTTACGAGGAGGGACACTACTGTACAACAGGTGCACAGTCAAAGGGTCAATGAAGTCGTATTACCCCCCTATTTAGGAACAATACTTTATCGGGGACAATAAAACAATAAACAGCTAAACAAACAAATCATAAAAAGAATGAAGAATGAAGACAATGGTTTATTAGGGGGGCACAACAACAGGTGCACTGACACCTGTCACGCATAAGGGATTTAGGGGCGGGACTAAGGTTTTATGGGGGGTCATAAATCAATCACTCAACATGTCATAAATACAAAAGTGACACAAACCTTGTTCTTTTAACACTAGAACCGCCAACGGGTACATTTTACCCGCAGCTGTTTTTTGATTGTATGTAACTTTTTTTCAACAACATATTAAAGTCTCCCAGTCCGGGACTTTTCCTGAAAGGGTGTTATGTAGCACCCTCTGTTGTTAACAATTGTCGATATGAAGTAAGATTGAAAAAAATCGCCAGCGGGTCATATAGATAGATAGATAGATAGATAGATAGAGAGATAGATAGAGAGATAGATAGATAGATATAGATAGATAGAGAGAGAGAGAGAGATAGATATATTGATAGATGGATAGATGGATAGATAGATAGATTTATAGATATATAGAGAGAGAGAGAGAGAGAGAGAGAGAGAGATAGATAGAGATAGATAGAGAGAGAGATAGATAGATAGATTTATAGATATATAGATAGAGAGAGAGAGAGAGATAGGTAGATAGAGAGAGAGATTTATAGATATATAGATAGATAGAGAGAGAGAGAGAGAGAGAGAGAGAGAGAGATAGATAGATAGATAGATAGATAGATAGATAGATAGATAGAGATAGATAGATAGATAGATATATAGATAGAGAGAGAGAGAGATAGATATATTGATAGATAGATAGATAGATGGATAGATAGATTTATAGATATATAGATAGAGAGAGAGAGATAGGTAGATAGAGAGAGAGATTTATAGATATATAGATAGAGAGAGAGAGAGAGAGAGATAGATAGAGATAGATAGATAGATTTATAGATATATAGATAGATAGAGAGAGAAAGAGAGAGAGATAGATATATTGATAGATAGATAGATAGATAGAGAGATAGATAGATTTATAGATATATAGATAGAGAGATAGAGAGATAGATTGAGAGATAGATAGATAGATGGATAGATAGATAGATTTATAGATATATAGATAGAGAGATAGAGAGATAGATTGAGAGATAGATAGATAGATAGATGGATAGATAGATAGATTTATAGAGAGAGAGAGAGATAGTTATAGATAGATAGATTTATAGATAGATAGATAGATAGATAGATAGATAGATAGATAGATAGAGAGAGAGAGAGAGATAGATAGTGTAACATCTTGGAGAATACAAGATCTTGGATGACTGAGCTCACGTTGAGGACGTAATGCATGTGTGCAGGTTACGTGCCAGTTGCATAAAGATGGACACTCGGAATGAGCGAAGTAGTCCGCGTTGTCTGTTTATGTAGACAATGATATGTCCATAGAACAGAACATTACAGATGGATCGATAGATAGTTAGAGATGGAGAGAGAGAGATTTGTAACAAAACACAAGTCTAACACCAAGCGTTTAAATCAGCACTCTTAGCGATATTTTATACTTCCTGCTATCTGCACAAACTATATCACATGAAAAGCTGAGAGTCCACAGATTCTATTGGTATAAGTTTCATCCCTGTGCGATCAACACTCACTGTTCTGTGTGATAAATAAAAGAACATTGTACCTTGAAAATCAATAGCGGGTACATTTGACCCGATGGCGGTTTTAGGTATACAGCGCCCTCTGGCGGTTCTAGTGTGAACTACTCGCTTCAACGGATAGCTGAAACAAAGTCAACAAAACCAGCCTCCGGAGGGATGCAGCTGAAGATAAGCGTTAAGTGTAATACTTATATTGCAGTACCTCTGACGCTGACCTCGGCCGTGGTCTTCTGCTCCCCGAACACGCAGCTGTACTCCCCCACGTCCTCCGGCTGCACGTTTCTGATGTGCATCTCGGCGGTTTTCCCCCTCAGGGTCATCTGGTACCTCCCCCCCTGCTGGAGCTGATCCTCCGCCTTCCACCACTGCACCGAGACCCCCGCCCGGGACAGCTCGCAGCGCAGGGACACGTTTCCTCCCTCAGGGGCCTCCTGGTTCTTCAGACCCATCTTAAAGGAGAGCGGGATAGCTGCGGGAGAACATCAGGTTTTATTGTAGTCTGACATAAGAGTTGAAACCCTGTTCAGAGCAGATTAAACGGCCATGTTTCTTAAGTGTCTCTTGAATGAAATTTCTCCGATTATACTATTTTTAGGCATATATTATGGTCTCAGATATATTAAAAACATGTCTATGAAGTGTTTTGCTCAAAATACCAAACGGATCACCCATTCTAGCCCCAAACCCCTCTATGTCAGCCCTGTTAGAGAAGTGCTGATTCCGGGTCCGTAGCTTTAAAGGGAAATGGAAACACTTTTCAAACTGCTTTCCATGCGACAATATTCCCATTAGGAAATGTATTTATCTAGTCTATTTCCAATGTAAACGATCGAGATAAGCGAATTTACTTTTTGAAATACGTGCCTAATGACCATGGGCGCTTCCATTGCTCCGGGACTTTTCCAGTGACGTCACTGAGTGGGTACGGCTTCCTGGGCCAAAGCTCAATAACAAACAACATGGCGTGCAATGCACCAGTAGTTTACATTACAAGAAAACGGTCGTCGTCAGGAGTTTATTGTATTGCCCCAGGCTGCACAAATGGATTGTATACGAAGAAGGAAGAAGTACATTTCCATAGGCTGCCACTAAAGGATGAGAAGCTGCTCAAAGTCCAGTCTGGATGCCTGGTTCAATACAAAACATTGGATTTGAAGCCAGGATCTGTTCCCACAATATTCGATTTCTCAACGTATGCAGTCGGGAACACCGACCGTCCCAGCACGTCGGCCGCGCAAGACAATGACAGTGTCAACAAACGTGAAGTTCGAGCCACCAAACGAGTTGCTTCAGCTGCCGGCGGATAATTAATTTTCTTTTGGCGAGTAATATCATATACAATAAATATTACGATGTGTTCTAAACCACATCAAGGCTTATTTCTGAAACAGTATGGAGCTCAAATACTTATTTTCTTGCAGGTTTACGACAAGGTGAGTTCTTTTTTTACTTCCTGCTTCTTCACACACATGCTCTCCAGTACAGGTTAGCTCTGAGTGCTAGCGATGCTAATGTAAACGAAGACCATATTACGTCCAAAACAGTCGGGCATTGTTTCTGATAGCAACGTTTCTGATTGGTCCACATTTCCGACATTACGTCATATCGGACGCAAATCTGGATCAGCTCCGTTGTTCCCCGTTTTTAGAGATTTGGGTACGGAGGAAAAGAGAGGGGGTTTATTTTCTGACACTTGAGTCTATATATTGATGTATTCAAAAAGGTGAAGTTTAACAGTGGCCTCTTACGTGTGATGGTGACGTTGGCGCTGGTCTTGGTGTCTCCGTACGAGCAGCTGTAGAGGCCGCTGTCCTGCAGCTGGGAGTTCTTGATGGTCAGCTCCATGCTGCTGTTTCTGTTTTTGATCTGGAATTTGAAATCGTTGTTCAGCAGCTCCTGATCTTTCCTCCACTCCACAGTGAGGCCGGGTTTAGAAAGCTCACAGCTCAGAGTCACGCTGTTCTCCTCCTCCACCTGCTGGGCCCTCAGCTTCGTCTTGAAGGTGATGGGAGGCGCTGACGGAGCAGGAAAAGAGAAATGGTTACTATTTAAAAAACGTAAAACAACCATAAGGGACAGAGAACGAACACAAAATGAATGACAATTTACCAAAGAACAAAAACAACTAAAAGGCGACTAAAATGACAAAGATATGCATTCCTACGTCGACAAAAAAAAAAAAAATCATAGAAAGTCTAAAATCGAAGCAAAAACGACTAAAAGGAGAAGCAAATATCCACAGAATGACTGTACATTAGTTTAATCCCCTTTATATCAAATAGGGAATGATATCTATGAAACGTTTGGATATCATTTTTTCAGGGCGCTCATTACTTTACCTCTGACGGTGAGCTCAGCGGTGGATTGGCTGTCTTTGGTCTTGCAGGTGTATTTCCCAGCGTCGCTCTCCTCCATGTTGTTGATGATCAGTTTCGTGAGACGTCCCTCCTGCTTCATCTCGTATTTATATCCGGCTTTCAGGACGACTCGTCCCTTCCTCCAGTCCACCGGGGCTCCGGGTTTGGAGATCTGGCAGCAGAACGCCCCGCTGTCCCCCTCCTTCACCTCCACGTCCTCCAGCTCCACTTTGAAGGTGACGGGGATTTCTGAGGTGGCAAAAAGAAAGAAATATGGATATATGTGATTGTGAATACATCTACCCTACAACAAGTACTGTGGTACAACATACCTCTGACTTTGATGTCGGCGGAGGTCACAGCGGTGCCCACGGAGCAGCTGTACTCCCCCAGGTCTGTGAGCATTAGGCTTCTGATCTGCATCTCAGCGATCCGGCCTTCCTGCTTCATCAGATACTTCTCCCCCTCCTTCAGCAGCTGGGCGTCTCTCCTCCACTCCACAGGGACGCCGGCTTTTGAAAGCTCGCAGCGCAGCGTCACAGCGCCCTCCTCCACCGCCTCCTGGTCCTTCAACTTCTGCTTGAACGTCACCGGGATGGCTGTGGAGGGAACGGAGAGTACTGTTAGACGTGCTGGATGGATTACTGAAAGGGTCTAAAGGAGTCTGACTTACATCAATGTCAGTAAAATAAACACAAGAGAAAGGAGAAACCAAAAACATTCTGAAATTCACTTAAAATATGCGTACATTAAACAAATTTAAAAAACATGAATAACAACGACAATCAATAAACTCAAAGCCTAAGCAAAATACAAAAAGGAAGTGCAATATCACTTAAAGGTGGGGTAGGTAAGTTTGAGAAACCGGCTCGAGATACACTTCTTGTTATATTCCATGGAATGCTCTTAACATCCGATAGCAATGAATATCTGAAGTGCTTTGACAACAAATCCATAAAAATATGTCATCTGTGGAAGCCGCTGTCACTACCCGATCTGTCCCCCTGCCCTATCTGCGAGATGGTCCGCCATATTGGAGAACTCCGGACGGCAACCCAAGAAGGACACTTGACACAGTGGCTTTTAGCAAAGCTCAAAAGGAAAACTCGAGAGAGATGAGTTATTGTTGTTACAACGTGACTTCACTATTATTAAACAACTCTATTCAGTACATCGTCAGAATAAGTGAGAAATTGATTTAACTTCTGTTAGACAGCTATATGCCATACATGTTTGCATACATTCACAGTACATATTTATTCAGTATGATAGCTGTCTAACAGAAGTTAAATCCATTTCTCACTTATTCTGACAATGTACTTAACCCCAAATAAAAGAAGTTAAAGAACCCAATACAAAGAGTTGTTAAATAATAGTGAAGTCACGTTGTAATAACAATAACTCATCTCTCTCGAGTTTTCCTTTTGAGCTTTGCTAAAAGCCACTGTGTCAAGTGTCCTTCTTGGGTTGCCGTCCGGAGTTGTCCAATATGGCGGACCATCTCGCACATGCGCAGTACCGATCGGGCAGGGGGACGGATCGGGTAGTGACAGCCGTGGCGCTGTAAAAAGCACGACCAATCATCTGAGCTGGCTAAAGTAACTGGATGGCCTACCTGCCTGTCAGCCTTCCCTCGGGGCACAAACTTATCTCGTGCCCTCATTGGTCATGTGCGCGTTCGTGTGTGTTGGGGGAGGGGCTCTGAGAGGAAGTGGTACATTTTTTCCAGTTGTGTATTTTCAAATTCTAGCGCACTCGAGCCGGTTTCTCCAAACTTACCTCCCCCACCTTTAAGGATATGTAAAATGACCACAACCATACACAAGACTACCACAACATGACTGAAAAGACACACAACCACAACATGAGAGTTGCAAAATGTCTCAAATGGACATAAAACAAACCACCAAGACACAACAGGACCACAAAATGTCAATATAGAAACGAGATTCAAAATGAATACAATGACTATGAAGACATAACACATTTTTTAAAACGTGAAAAACGACTACAAAGAGTTAGAAAATGACTAAAAGTAGACTATTTGAGACTCTGCGTTTTTGTGTGCTGTTCCTATAAAGACAGGATGGACACAGTATCATCATCGATCCATGACAACATGCAGATTACAAAAACATACTACACGTTTCCTGTCACAGTGTGTAACTCACCGGTGATGGTGACAGTAGCGGTGGTCCTGGCCTCTCCACACACGCAGCTGTAGGAGCCGCTGTCCTCCGGCTGGCTCTTCCTGATCTGGAGCTCCAGGGTGGATCCGCTCTGCTTCATCAGGTGCTTCTCCCCCCCGGGGCTCAGCAGCGTGGGCCCCCTGCTCCACTGCACCTGAGAGACCTTAGAGACCTCGCAGCTGAGCGTCACTGCGTTCCCCTCCTGGACCTGCACGTTCTTCAGGTCCTGCAGGAACCTGACGGGCCGCTCTGCACGAGGAACACCAACGTGATTTAGACACATTTTATAGTTTAGGAGATTTTACTGCTTTCTAGACTCAAGTGATAAATCAAATTAAGAAAGCTCTATGTGGAATATACAAAGGTATATTTATGTACATATGATGTGTATACTACTAATTTACTATACAATATCTCCCCATATTGACGAATTAAATGTATTTTATATGTCCATTCTGTCACATTAGTACTTTTACTTTTGATGATTGAGTACATTATTATACTCATTTGAATTAAGTAGCATTATTTCTGCTTTAGTTTAGGTGTATGGTTTCTTTGGAATGAACACAAAATAAAAACAAAGTTTGCCAAATAAATAAGTAGAATAGAAAAGAAAAGAAACATCATCACATAAAGAAATGTTAATTTTGTTCAAAGAAAAGACAAAAAAAGCCACACCAGCTGTAAATGAAAAAGAAAGTTTTCAACGTATATCGAGTGAGTGAATATCTAAAAAATAACTATATATTAACTACTATATCATTTGGGTGATATTACCTTTTCCATCCTGCAGAGTGAGGAGACAGAAATTAGTAATCCAGGGTTATTTTCTGTTTCGTTTCTTGACTTTAATTCCTTTGTCTGTGGCAAGACTTCCTGCTCACCTGTGATCAGTGTTAAAGGGGACCTATCATGCAAAATGCACTTTGTGATTTAATGCACAAGTGGATTAAATCGGTTATTTTTCTACGTATGAACCATGTTTTGGGGTTTATTTCATTTGATAACTGGCCAAAACCTGATAGATGTATATATTTTTATCGTTCCTTTTTTTTTATATAAAGTCTCCCTTATTAAAAAAAGTAATCAAGCATAATGATGTGAATATAACTCAGTAAGAACAAAGTTTGTATTGATTCTCCGTCACCAGCCCTTTGTCTCAGTAGCCAGCGTTATTAGAAAAAGCAGAGCGTTTTTTTCATGTTTTTGTACAATGTTTTGTAAATATGATGCAATATACCACGGGTATTTTGATATAAATCTGAAATAAATATCCATACTTGCTGTATCGCATGTCGAAACTCCATCTTGTCAATTTATTTCAACTTGTAAATATTCCTTTTTGTGGTTTCAAAGGTTAGCGACACTGAAGTGGGAAAATACTGAATTGATTTAGATTATTAGGGTCAAAACTAAGGATTTAAAATGTCGACTTATTTCTCAATATCTGTTAGCATTACAACTTCTACGCCTATACCTTAATTCATTCATCAAGGGGACCTGTCATTCAAAATGCACTTGTTGTCTTTTATACATCAACATGTGTCCCCGGTGTGTCGGGGAACTCACGCAGCGTCAGAAAATAAACCCTCTCTCTTTTCCTCCGTACCCAAATCTCTAAAAACGGGGAACAACGGAGCTGATCCAGATTTGCGTCCGATATGACGTAATATCTGAAATGTGGACCCACGGCCCAATCAGAAACGTTGCTATCAGAAACAATGCCCGACTGTTTTGGACGTAATATGGTCGGTGTTTACATTAGCATTGCTAACACTCAGAGCTAACCTGTACTGGAGAGCATGTGTGTGAAGAAGCAGGAAGTAGAAAGGAACTCACCTTGTGGTATAACCGGCAAGAGAGAAAGCCTTTGAGCTCCAGACTGTTTCAGATCCTTGATAATCCATGATATGGAGTTTCATCACGGCAGCATTTCGTTTAGACGGTAGCTGCCGGGTCCCGCATGAGCTCAGATCCCCCCTCTTTCATTTTTTTTAAAGCTTTATACCCAAATCAGCACTTTTGAAACAGGAAGTGAAATAGAGGGACATGAGGCGTGGCTAGAATGATCTGTTTGGTATTTTGAGCAAAACACTTCATAGACATGTTTTTTATATATTTTGATATATCTGAGAGCCATGCTATTGCCTACAGATAGCATGATAGGTGACCTTTAACCTCTAGTCTGGCACATACTACCCTCTTGTGGTCAAATACATGAGGAAAAAACCTTTGCATAAACAGGTTAAATGAATCCGACAGTAACATCAGATATTCTGTATCAATAATTTGGAGGTGTTTTGCGGCTACCTTGTGATTGACAAGTGGATAACAGAGCTCTCCATGTTTTCACCTTATCATTTAAAAAAGTTAATTTTAGCATTTGAGACGACAAAAAAGTACTTGTTTAGTGTTCGGGTGGTTCTTAGCTCCACCCTCTCCAGTCATTCCAAACCCCGATATGCTCGAGGCTTCAAAACCATTGTCCTCAAACAGATGTACTTTTGTCATGACTTCCACTTCTTATATTCAGTGTATCGAATGCTAATGTGTGACCTTGTTTTGATATCGTGTATTCATGAGCCCAAAGCAATCCAGGTCATTGTATCGTTAGCCGTGCTCACCGTGCACAGAGATCCGAGCGGTGGTGCTCTGTTCTCCACACCAACAGATATAATCTCCAGCGTCGTCCAGAGTGATGTCCGCGACCTTCATCTCCACCTGCAGCTCCTTCTTCTTCATCTGGTATTTGTCTCCGTTCCTCAGCAGCTCCCCTCCTCTCCTCCACTCCACGCAGGAGGCGGGTTTGTTGAGTTCACAGCGAAGAACCACAGAGTTCCCCTCCGTCTCCTCCTGACTCACCAGCGGCGTCTTAAAGCTCGGGGGGGAACCTGTGGACACAGAAAAGATCAGACGCACACTCACACAGTGGGCTACCGTGCAAGGTGCTTTGGAAAGAACATCATCCATATGACATGGAAGGGACATGACAGTGGTATGAGCAACACAGCTCAACTGGTGGGTTGCGACCCAAAAGTGGGTCGCGGACCAGTTTGAAGTGGGTCGCGGATGTGTGAGTGAAGAAAAAAAAATTGGAATCTTTTTTTTTTTTGGGGAATTAGTCACACTTTTATTTTGAAGGACCGATTTTCTAACGCTGTGCATGCAGTCGGCGTTGGACTGGAAGTACCGGAGACTATAAACGGTTTTTGAAAACTTCTGTCACGTAGTGATCATCTTCTCAATAAAATATCTTTGCCGATGTTTTTTCAGAATCAAGATTGTTGCCGGAAGTCCCCACGGAGAATAACTCTGCGGTAGAACTCTTCTTTATACATCCATGGCTACAACTTCAGATAGAAATGAACACATAATGAAATATGACGCCCGGTTTGATGACTGACAGGTCACAGAACAATGGGGGCTATCTACCCTTACCCACAATTTAAAGTAAGTCACACAGACTCTCTCCTCTTTACTCTTCTCGCAGCAAGCTGTCAGAACAAAGTGAAAAACAAACAATGGCATAAAATATTATTAATATGTCGGGTAGTAATAGATTTATTTATTTTCTTCTCAGAGTACCAGAATGCATAGTTTATGTTAGTATTTCTAAAAATCTTCTGGGGGAGAATCCCCCCAGACCCCCGGCTGAGGTTGGGTTTTCAGCATGCGTGCCTTTTTATATAGTTCAGCTTTGATTCCATCATCTCATTAAACCTTTTTTAAAAGCATACTTTAGTTCTGTGAAGGGATATAAGGGATATATGCACTGTACTTCACTTTTATTAATATTGTATGCTGAAAAGCGTATATATTACAGCACCATTTTGTTGAATAGCTTTGAGTGGTTCAAAATGTTGGGTCGCGATTTATTGACCAAGTAAAAAGTGGGTCCCGAGGCCTGACCAGTTGAGAACCCCTGCACTAGGCTATCTGTCATGCTCATAATGGATTTTTAAAGCCAACTATGAACCCTGGAATGGATAAGATGATCCAATATTACATAAAAACATGTAATATCACTTTCATGAAAAAAACCTAATGATACAGTTTAGTTACAGAGCGGTTTGGGATGTATCCAACTGCAACATGTTGCCTAAACATCCCAATGTCTGCGTGTCTTCAATGAGCTCATGAGAGGTAATGTACAGGAAACAGATATGAAGGCACACGATGGAGCTCACACGACGCTAAAGGGTCTATTGTATTGCACGTTAGAGCTGACCTCTTTGACGTCTGCGCTCAGGTGATTCTGTGGAACACATTGGGGAGAATTCAATAAACTCATGTATTTATTGAACCTCAAATGCCCTTAGAGGAATTTGCTTTGCACATGAATATCAAAAACAACCGTCCGTGATGCAAATAACAACAATAGCTAAATATAACATAACAAATCAGAGACCATTCAAATATCAAGCTTAATTGCAAATTCATTTCCCATTATTCCTGTCACCAAGTTTAGCATCTCTGTCCAGTTGTCTTGTTTTGGAAAGGCAAAAATACCCCCTGTAACCCCCGTCCACACTACAGCTTCGACAGCTTCAAAAACAGTTTCCAACGCGTCTGCCCATTCGCTTTGAACGGGGCCTCGCTTTTCGCCGAACTGAATTGTGGGTAGCAGAGCGGTCCGTCTCCGGCGTCAGAAGTTGCACAATGTTCAACTTCTGACGCCGGAGACGCCGGAGTAGCCAGCGCCAGCCAATCAAATCCTGCTTCTGAAAATCTGACAGCTCAAGCCGTAGCCAATCAAACCGCGTCTAAGCTGGGAGAGATATCCCGCCGTTCATTTCTATATTTCAAAAAAAGATGGAGGAGAAACTAACTATCGCCGTAGCAATACATTTTAAACCGTTGCTACATACAGTTACGGCACTTCCTGTTTCTGCCGGAGAGGGGAGGCCGTCCCAAAGCTTGCTGCTGTGTTTACTCCCTCCATCTGACAGGAGGAGCCTCGTTGAGCTGCGAGTGTGGCTACACGGAGTTCACGCCTTCACGGAGGGGTAGGGTGGAGGGAGTGGTTTGGGATTGGGCCCCTATCCGCATGTCTGTTGCTGATTGTGTGCACCTGCTGCGTTGTCTCCTCCCCCTCACCTGTGTCCCGTCAGTTTGATTAGTGTGGGTGTGTATGTCGGCTCTGTTGCCCTGTCTGTTGGGGGCTGGTAGTGTGGCTGGTGGTGACGGTGCGCACGGGAGCAGCAGATTGAGGCTGTGTCATATCACATATTAATAAATGCCCACACCGGGTTGTATCTTTGGACGCACTGCCTCCGCCTCCTTGCTTGGTCGGGCCGCTCAATTGTCAGCTTCACACCCCCAAATACACAATGTAATATAATGTAAGGTTGAATAAAATAATATCAGCACAGTTCTGTCCACATTAAAGCGTCCTTAAAAAGTACAGATGTTGCAAACCTTAGCATTCATTGTCAATATTCAAATAGAGCTATAGCTGAGCTTCACATGACAATGAAGGCTGAGGTGCTCGTGCCTCACCTCTGACGCAGAGCTCAGCGGTGCATTGGCTGTCTTTGGTCGTGCACGTGTATTTCCCAGCGTCGCTCTCCTCCACGCGGCTGATGATGAGTTTAGTGAAAGGTCCCTCCTGCTTCATCTCGTATTTGTCCCCAGGTCTGAGTGCCGTTCGGCCTTTCTTCCACTCCACGGGGGCTCCGGGTTTGGAGATCTCGCAGCAGAAGACCCCTCCGTCCCCCTCCTTCACCTCCAGGTGCGCGAGCTCTCGCTTGAACGTCACGGCGAGAGCTGTTGTTTAGGAGAGAGCGTTATTGTACAAAAGATTCAATAAAACATCAGAGGAGACGGAATAAACTTGACTTGGATCGACACATTTGTATCCGTGGTGGACAGCCTGAGCATCAGTGATGAAGGAGGGTTGGCTTTTACATTACATTTAGCCGACACTTTTATCCAAATCAAATTACAATAAGTCCATCAGCCTGAAGATAGAAACTCAAATCAGAAAGAACATTAGCAACAAACCATTGTAATGTTGGTATAAAGTCTGACTCTGACTCTTGATTATTCCTCGTGTTCCTCCTACCATCCCAGTTCGTATCACCTTCCTTCTCCCCTTCGTTGCTTGGTTACCAGTTGTTTTTTAAAAGCTGGTCTTTAATAAGGCTGTTGTTAAATGTTTATGACAAATATTCTCAAAATGTCCCATACAAATTGATGTACACCATAGTGTTGAAAACTTAGCATATATTTGTTAGTTTTCTTACTATTTTAAATATTGTTTGTCAAGTCTATTGACTGAATAACAAATGTTCCTTTCCTCTTCAAAACGACTCCATTTTGAGTTCAGGCAGTCCACTCGAGCACCAATGGTACATTAACACGTGACGCACCTCGTCCCTCTGACAACCAACCAATCAGATTCTCCTAAACATGCCGCTCTATTGAAGCTGCCAGGTCTTCCTGCCTCTGCCTCGCTGCTGCCGCTGCTGCTGCTGCTGCTGCCGCTGCTGCTGCTGCTGCTGCTGCTGCTGCTGCTGCTGCTGCTGCTGCTGCTGCTGCTGCTGCTCGCCTGCCCCACCACCTTCCCAGCTTCCACCTCAGCTTCCACCTCAGCTCCACCCCAGCTTCCACCCCAGCTTCCACCCCAGCTTCATCCCAGCTTCCACCTCAGCTTCCACCCCAGCTTCCACCCCAGCTTCCATCCCAGCTTCCACCTCAGCTTCCACCTCAGCTTCCACCTCAGCTCCACCCCAGCTTCCACCCCAGCTTCCACCCCAGCTTCCACCCCAGCTTCCACCCCAGCTTCATCCCAGCATCCACCCCAGCTTCCACCCCAGCATCCACCCCAGCTTCCACCCCAGCTTCCACCCCAGCTTCATCCCAGCTTCCACCTCAGCTTCCACCCCAGCTTCCACCCCAGCTTCCACCCCAGCTTCATCCCAGCTTCCACCTCAGCTTCCACCTCAGCTCCACCCCAGCTTCCACCCCAGCTTCCACCCCAGCTTCCACCCCAGCTTCCACCCCAGCTTCATCCCAGCATCCACCCCAGCTTCCACCCCAGCTTCCACCCCAGCTCCACCCCAGCTTCCACCCCAGCTTCATCCCAGCATCCACCCCAGCTTCCACCCCAGCTTCCACCCCAGCTCCACCCCAGCTTCCACCTCAGCTTCCACCTGTAGACTCGGGGGATAGTTATCTAATCATCACTCAATGTTCTTTGTAAATCTGTGGAGTGATGAGGCCAAACTCAAACTATGCTGCTTCTAATAACACATTAAGAAACACGTGAGTTGTCCGACTGAAATGTCCCACTTTGACTGTTTAACATCTCTGTTTTCACTTTAACTGGAACCGTTTTTAAAAAGGTTAAGAGTTAAAAACACAGTTTTAAAAGTACAGCAGAGCTCCGATCTTCTTCTCTTCACACTCACGTCTGACTCTGAGCTCGGCGCAGGTCTTCTCGTCTCCTGTGGAGCAGCTGTACCGCCCTGCGTCCTCTGGCTGCACGTGGAGGACAGTCAGCTGAGCCACCTTCCCCTCGTGGTTCGTCTGAAACTTCCCTCGACCTGTGAGCTCTGACAGCAGCTCAGCGTCTCTGTGCCACTGCACCGGGACGCCTTTCTTGGACAGCTCGCAGCGGAGAGTCGCACTGCTGCCCTCCTCCGCCTCCACGCCCTTCAGACTCACTCTGAATGTGGCGGGGACCGCTGAGGAACCAAACACAGAGTCCTGATTCAACACGAGAGCCAAGAGAAGGTCTTTAAAGAGGCCTTTTACAGGTGGTTCAATACACTTCTAACTCGACTGCTGAGTGGGTTGTGTGCCTCTGTAAACCAATCAAGTTGAAGTGTATTCGTTATCTTCGTTATCTTATCCTAGTAGAAATGTGTTATGACCCTAAATGCGTTTTATAAAGTCACAAGAGACTTTTGATCTTTGGCCTCCAAACTCTATTTATTTTATCTCTGGGTCTAAGACTCTAAGTGGACATTTGTGACGAATTAAAATAAATTATTCTTCTTCTATATAAAACTAACTTCAATATTTTTTTTTATATGACAAGGACTAAATACAACACTGTGTAACCTGTAGTGTTATGTATATGTAATCAACGAGTAACCATTCTATAGAACAGTGGTTCCCAACCTGGGGGGTGCGGGGGGGGGCGCCGGGCTTCAGATGATTTGAGGCCAAATATCATATTTAGCCTTTTTTTTTTTTTTAAACCAATACATGATTGTCACTAAAAGCCTCGTCTCTACATTACAATAAAATATAAAAAATAATTGATTAATTAGTTTTAATACAAATTAAAGTAGTATTAAAGGCATAAAAAGACAGAAATGTATAATTCTTTCTTTGATAGAAATGTTTCTTCTGCCCGTAAAGCGTCCAAACCGAGCTTTTCTGGATAAGTGCATGTTTAAAACACAGTCGTTGTCCATGCCGGTTTCAGTTGGATTATTTGTCACAGTTGCTCCGAACAGATCGGTCTCCTCCATTTTGTAGATTATTCACGACTTTTGAATCCACATAAACACATCGGCAAAACCCGGCTTACTTTGAGCATGTGTTTTAAACAGTTTAATCCCTTTGTGAATTGTTTCCACTTCCGCCGTCCTTTCATTTCTTCATCCAGCGGGAATCCAGATGAGTTACTCCTGAGTCCAATAACCATCAAAGTCGCTCCAATAGCGCTCCTTGATTACGCTTTCATCCTCCTTTAACAACACACTTCACATTCATCCAGTTTGTGGCAGTAGTTGTAGCATTTTGAGACTTTTATGTGTGCAACTTCCAACAGGAGTCATTTGGGGGGCTCTTGGTAAAAAAGATTGGGAACCCCTGCTATAGAATATATAAATCACTGTATAATACCAATGTGGCTGCCTGTGACCTTTGACCTCCAAATGAGACTTGAAAATACTGCTATCAAAAACTCAAATTATTATTATTATTTTTTTTTTTGTATTCACTCCAAAAATGTCTATGAGGCATTACAGGTTTCTGCCACACCCTCAAAAGTAAATTTGTATTTACTTAATGAGGTGTGTTTGCTTGTGTGTGTGAACTAAATGAATACAAAGTAAATCAAACAGAATATGTCTGCCAAATTTGAAGCAACTCCCTCCAGGCGTTCCTGAGTTATCGCGATAACGGCAAACCTGAAGCCAAACTGAAACACTAAGAAACTAGAGGGTGTTTTCCTGAACTGATCTGATTTAAACTCACCGATGACCTTGACCGTGGCCTTGGTCTTCTGCTCTCTGCACACACAGCTGTAGACGCCGCTGTCGTCGGGCTCGGCCTCTCTGATGGTCAGCTCCACGCAGGCCTCTCGCTGCTTCATCTGGAACTTGTCCCCGCTCTGCAGCAGATCTCCAGCCAGCCTCCACTGCACCGGGACCCCCGCCTTCGAGAGCTCGCAGCTCAGAGACACGCTCTGACCCTCCTCCACCTGCACGCTCCCCAGCTTCTGCCTGAAGGTCACGGGGAGGACTGAGAGGCAGAGGGAAAGGCAGGTCAAGAGAAGGAAGTGCTATCAAGAGTTTAATGAACAGCAATGTCAGATTAATACCAAGTATTGTCATGGATACAGAAACACATGGAGACCAATTATGGAATCTACTTATTGATTGATTTTCCATTTTGTCTACGTACAAAATGAGTCTTTAAGTGCTTTAATGTAAAAAATAAAACATGAATGTGTCTGAACTTTGCAGTCATCTATTGCAGCATAACTTTTCAAAATATATGATTACATGTGATCATTCATGTCCATTTTCATACCCTGATTTGAAAACTATATTTGGTTTTTGTTTAGTTGTTAGCCCATAGTGCAGGGGTGTCAAACTCAAGGCCCGGGGGCCAAATCCGGCCCGAGACTTCATTTTATGTGGCCCCTCAAGAGCTAGCAAAGAATACAATAAGTTTATTATACGGTTAGATGCTACTTTAGAGAAACACGTTGCCCAAAAACGACATGTCCCACAATGCATCTCAAATTTGACTTTCTCACAATTTGACTTTTTTTTTTAAATATGCATTTTTTTTCTTAGAATTTGCCTTTTTCTCCGAATTAGATTTTCTTTTCAAAATGTTACTTTCTTTGTTTTTCCAGAATTTGGCTTTTCTTTTTAAATCATGTTGTAACATTCTCACTGAAGAGACTTGCAATTATTTGCCCTAGACTTCTGCTTTCAGACGTAGTTAATTATGAAGTGTTTACCCTATCCCATAACAATCCAATGCAGAGGCAATAATGTAATATAATGCATTATTTTATATATATTAAATATTTATATATGTATTTTTATATAGTCTTAAAGTTACAACCGGCCCTTTGAGTGCAACCTTCATGCTGATGTGGCCCGTGATGAAATTGAGTTTGACACCCCTGCCATAGTGGGTTTCTACCACACCTGTACATTGATTTTGACTTTTATTTGTTTAAATGTGCACTTTTTTTTTGTTACTTTAATGACCACTTGAGGCCTATTTGTGGTCTATTTCTGGAGTTGGCAAATAAAATGTGTTTTGTAGTAAATGTAGTATATATTTTGTTTTATAAGTCTTGGATAAGGCAAGGCAAGTTTATTTATATAGCACCTTTCAGCACCAGGCAATTCAAGGTGCTTTACAAAAATGAAAGACATTCAGACAAAGGCATTTAAAAACAGTAAAAGATAATAAAAGAAACATTAAAACAAAAACAAAAAATGAAAGACATTAAGAAAATGGCATTTAAAATCAGTCATTAAAAAGAAAAGCTAATAAAATAAACATTAAAAGATAAAAGTTACGGTGCAGTCTAAGATATGAATAGTTCAATTCTTTCGGTTCTTGATTTTTAATTTATTCACAGAACCTCCCTTTGGAGATCCGAACATTTCCGTCCCGATTGTTAATTTAGACGGATTGTTTTCACCATGTTTTGCTCGCATGACATCCACAACCGGACCCTCAGGAGTGTACTAGCCCCCTACCCTGCTTTGCGTTCCATAACAAAGTCTTTAAGTGTTACCTGAACACCCCGTGTTACCAAAACACGATTTTTCCCCCGTCGTGATGTGATTCTTGTTCCTCAGTACAAATCACCCAGAAACTGATCGTAAACCCTGGCTACGACGGATATCCCAAATATCCTACTTTCGAGCAGTCCCTCTCATAAATGTCATGGAGTTTAATTACGTTTAAATTTAAAACATTAAAAGAAAAAAATACATGGATAAAAGTTACAGTGCAGTCTAAGATCTGAATAGTTCAATTAAAAGCAGCGACAAAAAGAAAAGTCTTCAGCCTGGATCTAAAAGTAGTCAGAGTTTCAGCGGACCTGCAGGTTTCTGGGAGTCTGTTCCAGATGTTTGGAGCATAATAACTGAACGCTGCTTCTCCATGTTTAGTTCTGACTCTGGGGACAGAAAGCTGACCAGTCCCTGAAGACCTGAGAGATCTGGATGGTTCATAGTTTAGCAGGAGGGCAGACATGTATTTTGTAAGGTATTTTGGAATTTAACATTAAGTACAAAACTAAATTACATAAGAAACAGGTGAGTGGCTTAAAATGAATGTAGTCATCAATCAAAATACTGATATTCATCTGAGTTAACTAGAAATATTCCACGCATTGACCCCTGATAGACATTTGGTTGATAAAAACCCAACGTTGTCTCAGTGTGGACTCCCTGCCCCTTACTGTTGACGGTGAGCGTGGCGGTGCTCTCGATGTCTCCACAGATGCAGGTGTAGATGTCGCTGTCCTCCGGCGTCACGTCGAGGATCCTGAGCTCCAGCAGGACGTCTCTCTGCCTCAGGTGGTACTTCTCTCCGTGGGTCAGCACCTCGCTGCCTCGCCTCCTCCACTCCACAAAGGGAACGGCTTTGGACAGTTCGCAGCGCAGAGCCGCCGTTCCTCCCTCCTCCACCGCCACGCTCCTCAGCTTCTGCTTAAAGGTGACCGGCAGAGCTGAGGGGATACGGGGGAACAGGGGTCAGGATTAAACACGATGGAGGGAGAATAAATACACTTCTACTAACTAGGCCAGGGGTGTCAAACTCAATTTCATCACGGGCCACATCAGCATTATGGTTGCACTCAAAGGGCCGGTTGTAACTTTAAGACTATATAAAAATACATATATAAATATTTAATATATATAAAATAATGTATTATATTACATCATTGACTCTGCATTGGATTGTTATGGGATAGGGTAATAACTTCATAATTAACTACGTCTGAAAGCAGAAGTCTAGGGCAAATAATTGCACGTCTCTTCAGTGAGAAGGTCACAACATGATTTAAAAAGAAAAGCCAAATTCGAAAAAAAAAAAACATTTTGAAAAGAAAGTAACATTTGTTTTCTTTTCAGAAAGTAACATTTTGAAAAGAAAATCTAATTCGGAGAAAAAGGCAAATTCTAAGAAAAAAATACATATTTAAAAAAAAAAGTCAAATTGTGAGAAAAAAGTCAAATTTGAGATGCATTGTGGGACATGTAGTTTTTGGGCAACGTGCTTCTGTAAAGTAGCATCTAACCGTATAATAAACTTATTGTATTCTTTGCAAGCTCTTGAGGGGCCACATAAAATGAAGTCGCGGGCCGGATTTGGCCCCCGGGCCTTGAGTTTGACACCCCTGAACTAGGCCTTGTAATGAAATGTTATTAGATGTGTTTGCTTAATCAAGAGCCTTAGCGCGAGAGTGGGAAAGATACACAATGTTATTTCTCATTGGTCTTGTTCCCACACAAACAACAGTACATTTTTATTTACCGATAAAGATTAGTCTAATCTAATTGATATAATACCACTTGTAGAATTAGATTCCATGTTAACAAAAACTGACAAGTTATATTCATTTACAAGAGTGCATTTAACTTAACATTAATATTAACAATTAATAACTTTATGCATATGAGGATTATTTTAAGGTAAATGTAAGCTTTGAATGTCTGTCACCATAAAATATGACGCTTAATAAATGCAACATTTCAATTGCAGCTACAATTGTTGATCACATTCAGTACGGCCCTAATTATGCTATGTGTAGCCTATACTAAACTCACTTTCCTATTTGTGTGTTTTGTGTCCTACCGTTGATTTTGACGGTGGCGGACGTCCTCTGGTCGGCACACACGCAGCTGTAGAGCCCGCTGTCCTCAGGAACAGCTTTCCATATGAGCAGCTCCAGCATGGAGTCCCTCCTCTTCATCTGGTGTTTCACTCCGTTCTTCAGCAGCTCGTGTCCTTTGTTCCACTCCACAGGAACTCCAGGTTTCGACAGCTCACAGCGCAGCAGCACGTTGTTCCCCTCCTCCGCCTGCATGCTCTTCAGCTGCTGGACGAACGTGATGGGGATGGCTGCAAAACCAGAGGAGACATTAATACAGTTTAACTTTAAGTTCAACTTTATTGTCAATCTTTCAGTTTGTGTGTACAGAGAGATCGGAATACCGTTCCCCACAATCCCGAATACAACAACAAATATATATTAAAAAATATAATACCTATATATATATATATACACAATCAACAGACACATTTATATGCACACATTAAGACCTAAATAACTACATTAAGAGGAAGAAGAATAAAGGCTCAGTGTTGGAGAAAAGTTTGACGCATTGGGATCAGATTGGGATGCATTACATACATATTGTGCCAGCTAGTCAGAACAACGTTTTTAACCACAACATGGAACTATATAACATTTTAACTCTTAAGGACGTGCACAATACCCGGCTAGGTAGCCCTTAGGAAGGCTAAGGGCCTAGAGCAGCCTTAAAGGTGGGGTAGGTAATTTTGGAGAAACCAGCTCGAGTGCGCTAGAATTTGAAAATACACAACCGGAAAAAATCTGCCCCTTCCTTCAGACTTCCTCACAGAGCCCCTCCTCCAACACACACGAACGCGCACATGACCAATGAGGGCACGAGATAAGTGTGTGCCCCGATGGAAGGCTGACAGGCAGGTAGGCCATCCAGTTACTTTAGCCGGCTCAGATGATTGGTCGTGCTTTTTACAGCGCCACGGCTTCCACTGATGACTTTTTTTATGGATTTATTGTCAAAGCATTTCATGTATTCATTGCTATCGGGATGTTAAGAGCACTCCATGGAATATAACAAGGGTTTCTGAAGTGAATTACCTACCCCACCTTTAAGTAAAAAAGAAAAACATATTTTACTGTTTTGGATGCATAAATACAAGTAGCCCATTAATGCCAAACTTGAACTAAATTAAATCAACATATTGTACAAACTCCATTCCTTTCTATATTGTTTACCCAGCAGCTATTTGCCCCCAGGGAATGAACATTATACAGAGCGAAACAAATAAATGAATTTAACCTGGTTTACTTTGAATATACTGTATTAAACACCATTAAGGTAAATAAAGAATGTTACACTTTGAGATATTTAACAATACACAATGTTATATTGATAAAGACACATCTAAGAAACACTTTCAGAACTATTGTGACATTTTGGGTTTTGTTCTGTAACGTAAAAACCTTTTTCATGGGTGATTTCAGTTCAAATGTTCAAATGTCCAAGACAAAAGCTTGAGTTAAAGGTGGGGTAGGTAAGTTTGAGAAACCAGCTCGAGATCGCTAGAATTTGAAAATACACAACCGGAGAAAATCTGCCACTTCCTTATGACCACATGACCAATGAGGGCACGAGATAAGTGTGTGCCCCGATGGAAGGCTGACAGGCAGGTAGGCCATCCAGTTATTTTAGCCAGGCAGGCTAAACGGATTGGTTGTACTTCTTACAGTATTACGGCTTCTACAGATGACATTTTGCTATGGATTTTTTGTCAAAGCACTTCAGATATTCATTGCTATCGGGATGTTAAGAGCATTCCATGGAATATAACAAAAAGTGTATCTCAAGCCGGTTTCTGAAAATTACCTACCCCACCTTTAATGTGCGCTCATCAATACTACTGCAGAGCCCAACAGTAAACATGTGGAAATCAGACAGAAATGGCTGAATGTACTTTGAAACACACTCCTGTGAAAGACTGCTTTGACGAAACTGAATGTTTTAGTTGATATATGTAAAGTGAAAAGTGAACAACAGACCCTGGACTTTGAGGCTGGCCGTGGTGCGGTGGTCTCGGCACTGACAGGTGTATTCTCCTGAGTCTGCAGGCCTCAGGGCTTTGATGATGAGGGTGATGAGGGTCTTCTTCTGCTTCATCAGGACCCGGTCTGAAGGCCTGAGGCTCTCCACGCCTCTCTTCCAGTGGAACGGGGCCCCGGGCAGAGAGTACTCACAGCTCAGGGTCACCGTCTCCCCCTCTCTGGCCTCCACAGGCTCCAGACCCTGGGTGAACTCTGCGGGGATGGCTTAAAGCAGAGGGAAAACAAAAGTTAAAAAATAAAATACTTATAGCTTCTATATAATCAGTCACAGTTAACCCTTTCATATCGCTCCTACCAACAGACTTGTACGAGCCAAAATGCTCGTTTTGCCATTGTTATTATTTCAATTATTATCTTCATTTCTTTTTCACGTTTGATTCTTATTGTTTACCACTTCCGGCAATGGTCACGTGGGTGTGGTTTATTGGTATTTAGGTCACCTGTTGGAGTCCGGTATTGGATATGACGTAGAGCAGTGTTTCTCAAACGTTTTCATACCAAGGACCACTTAACCAATAAAAAAACACTCGCGGACCACCTAACTCCACAAATATCCAAAAACACATCGTTTTTTTACAAATCGCCTGAAAATGGTACAAACAAGTGGCAACATGTGTGATGAAGGTGTTTATCTGGGCTATATCATGCAATCGAAAGTGAAACTTAAGCTCGCTCCATTGCGGAGATATTCCCGCGAGAGTGCGGAAAACTTAAATTTATTTATTTATTTTAAATGTGAAATGTTACCAATATACTCACGGACCACTAGGGGGCGCGGACCACACTTTGAGAAGCACTGACGTCGAGCGAGAGGAGAGGGTGAATTGCTCGGATACTTTCTGTTGACCGTCTGGTCTGGAGTTGTATATTGTTTGTTTTTCGTCTTTATTAAACACCATGGACTACAAATGACTACGGACTCTGTATGGAACGCATCACGGCGAAGAGCAAGCTTTAGCCTCTCAGCGGCATTACTCCGCTACAAGATTTATTAATAAAAAACTTTTCTAGGATGTTTGATCCATGTTAACTATCTGACTCCACCCGAATGCTCACATTTATTTCATTGTGTTTATGAGCCAATCACAGTGCTCCACATCATCTAAATCAGGGGTGTCAAACTCAATTTCATAACGGGCCACATCAGCATGAAGGTTGCACTCAAAGGGCCGGTTGTAACTTTAAGACTATATAAAAATACATATATAAATATTTAATATATATAAAATAATGCATTATATTACATTATTTCCTCTGCATTGGATTGTTATGGGATAGGGTAATAACTTCATAATTAACTACGTCTGAAAGCAGAAGTCTAGGGCAAATAATTGCAAGTCTCTTCAGTGAGAAGGTCACAACATGATTTAAAAAGAAAAGCCAAATTCTGGAAAAACAAAAAAAAAGAAGAAGTGACATTTTGAAAAGAAAATCTAATTCGGAGAAAAAGGCAAATTCTAAGAAAAAAAAGCATATTTAAAAAAACAAAAAGTCAAATTTGAGATGCATTGTGGGACATGTAGTTTTTGGGCAACGTGTTTCTGTAAAGTAGCATCTAACCGTATAATAAACTTATTATATTCCTTGCAAGCTCTTGAGGGGCCACATAAAATGAAGTCGCGGGCCGGATTTGGCCCCCGGGCCTTGAGTTTGACACCCCTGATCCAAATGGACTGCAGTAGAGCCACACCCTTTTATTCAGGACCATGGGGTGAGGCACATTTTAATCAATCAATCATATTGTAAAAGTGACTAATTTCTGTTTACACTGTTAGTCTGTCTACGGAGGATCCATGGGATATTGAGAAATACAGTTTTTAATTAGTTCTCACTGTTTTGTTTTTATTTTCAGTTTAACAGGATTCTATTAATTATTTACACATAATACACAACTTAGTAGGACATACAGTTTTCTGGAAGTTTAGAAATCTTACATTATTAGACTTAAAATGGTTGTAAAATCATACAAAACATATTCGCAAAAAGTTAAATATTCATGAAAAATTAATTAGTGTTTATCTTCAGGCAATACATATTTGATTGCAAATTATATATGGTTGAATTTGGAATCGAAATTGACCATTCAAATATTGACAGGTTAATGATAGGCAGAAGTAAGCAATCCTAGTCCTTTAATACAATACTCCTCGTACCTCTGACCGTGACGACGGCCCTGGTGGTGACCGATCCAGCGCTGCACTCATAGACCCCGGCATCGCTGTTGCAGACCTCCCGAACCGTCAGTCGTGCTTCGCAGCCTGAGCGACTGGAGGCGTATCTCGAGGAGTTCCACATCAGGCAGCCATCTTTGTACCACAGGATGTGACACGGCTTGGAGGCCACACAAAATAAAACCAACCCCCCTCCTTCAATTGCCTCGCAGTCTTCCAGCGCTTTAATAAGGGTTGGTCGCCTCTCTAGACATATGGGGACATAAACGCAACTGTCGGTCAGATAGATATGGCAAAAGTACACATCCTTTACTCAAGTAGAAGTACAGATACTCGTGTTTAAAAATACTCTGGTAAAAGTAGAAGTATTGACTAAACTTCTTTACTCAAGTCAAAGTAAAGAGGCTTTGAAATACCCATGTAAGAAGTAGAAAGTACAGGTATTTGAGTTCAACATGTAAGAAGTAGAAAGTACAGGTATTTGAGTTCAACATGTAAGAAGTAGAAAGTACAGGTATTTCAGTTCAACATGTAAGAAGTAGAAAGTACAGGTATTTGAGTTCAACATGTGAGAAGTAGAAAGTACAGGTATTTGAGTTCAACATGTAAGAAGTAGAAAGTACAGGTATTTGAGTTCAACATGTAAGAAGTAGAAAGTACAGGTATTTGAGTTCAACATGTAAGAAGTAGAAAGTACAGGTATTTCAGTTCAACATGTAAGAAGTAGAAAGTTCAGGTATTTGAGTTCAACATGTGAGAAGTAGAAAGTACAGGTATTTGTGTTCAACATGTAAGAAGTAGAAAGTACAGGTATTTGAGTTCAACATGTAAGAAGTAGAAAGTACAGGTATTTGTGTTCAACATGTAAGAAGTAGAAAGTACAGGTATTTGTGTTCAACATGTGAGAAGTAGAAAGTACAGGTATTTGTGTTCAACATGTGAGAAGTAGAAAGTACAGGTATTTGTGTTCAACATGTGAGAAGTAGAAAGTACAGGTATTTGTGTTCAACATGTAAGAAGTAGAAAGTACAGGTATTTGGGTTCAACATGTAAGAAGTAGAAAGTACAGGTATTTGAGTTCAACATGTGAGAAGTAGAAAGTACAGGTATTTGTGTTCAACATGTAAGAAGTAGAAAGTACAGGTATTTGAGTTCAACATGTAAGAAGTAGAAAGTACAGGTATTTGTGTTCAACATGTAAGAAGTAGAAAGTACAGGTATTTGTGTTCAACATGTGAGAAGTAGAAAGTACAGGTATTTGTGTTCAACATGTGAGAAGTAGAAAGTACAGGTATTTGTGTTCAACATGTGAGAAGTAGAAAGTACAGGTATTTGTGTTCAACATGTAAGAAGTAGAAAGTACAGGTATTTGTGTTCAACATGTAAGAAGTAGAAAGTACAGGTATTTGTGTTCAACATGTAAGAAGTAGAAAGTACAGGTATTTGAGTTCAACATGTAAGAAGTAGAAAGTACAGGTATTTGTGTTCAACATGTAAGAAGTAGAAAGTACAGGTATTTGTGTTCAACATGTGAGAAGTAGAAAGTACAGGTATTTGTGTTCAACATGTGAGAAGTAGAAAGTACAGGTATTTGTGTTCAACATGTGAGAAGTAGAAAGTACAGGTATTTGTGTTCAACATGTGAGAAGTAGAAAGTACAGGTATTTGTGTTCAACATGTAAGAAGTAGAAAGTACAGGTATTTGAGTTCAACATGTAAGAAGTAGAAAGTTCAGGTATTTGAGTTCAACATGTGAGAAGTAGAAAGTACAGGTATTTGTGTTCAACATGTGAGAAGTAGAAAGTACAGGTATTTGTGTTCAACATGTAAGAAGTAGAAAGTACAGGTATTTAGGTTCAACATGTAAGAAGTAGAAAGTACAGGTATTTGAGTTCAACATGTAAGAAGTAGAAAGTACAGGTATTTGAGTTCAACATGTAAGAAGTAGAAAGTACAGGTATTTGTGTTCAACATGTAAGAAGTAGAAAGTACAGGTATTTGTGTTCAACATGTAAGAAGTAGAAAGTACAGGTATTTGTGTTCAACATGTAAGAAGTAGAAAGTACAGGTATTTGAGTTCAACATGTAAGAAGTAGAAAGTACAGGTATTTGTGTTCAACATGTAAGAAGTAGAAAGTACAGGTATTTGTGTTCAACATGTAAGAAGTAGAAAGTACAGGTATTTGAGTTCAACATGTAAGAAGTAGAAAGTACAGGTATTTGGGTTCAACATGTAAGAAGTAGAAAGTACAGGTATTTGAGTTCAACATGTAAGAAGTAGAAAGTACAGGTATTTGTGTTCAACATGTGAGAAGTAGAAAGTACAGGTATTTGGGTTCAACATGTAAGAAGTAGAAAGTTCAGGTATTTGAGTTCAACATGTGAGAAGTAGAAAGTACAGGTATTTGTGTTCAACATGTAAGAAGTAGAAAGTTCAGGTATTTGAGTTCAACATGTAAGAAGTAGAAAGTACAGGTATTTGTGTTCAACATGTAAGAAGTAGAAAGTACAGGTATTTGTGTTCAACATGTAAGAAGTAGAAAGTACAGGTATTTGAGTTCAACATGTAAGAAGTAGAAAGTACAGGTATTTGGGTTCAACATGTAAGAAGTAGAAAGTACAGGTATTTGAGTTCAACATGTAAGAAGTAGAAAGTACAGGTATTTGGGTTCAACATGTAAGAAGTAGAAAGTACAGGTATTTGTGTTCAACATGTGAGAAGTAGAAAGTACAGGTATTTGAGTTCAACATGTAAGAAGTAGAAAGTACAGGTATTTGTGTTCAACATGTGAGAAGTAGAAAGTACAGGTATTTGTGTTCAAAATCTAAGAAGCAAAAGTAAAAAGTCGTCAGAAAAATAAGTAGTGGAGTAAAGTACCGGTACCAGAAAAATGTATTTAAGTACAGTAACGAAGTATTTGTACTCCTCTACTTCCCACCTCTGGATTAAAGCCTTACCTCTAACCAACAGCGAGGCGTACGATCTTTTGTCCCCCGCTGCAAACGAGATGGTGCCGGTGTCTTTGCGGGCGAGCTGTCTAAATGTGAGGGTGTGGTATCCTCCGGGCAGCATCTGGATCTCGTTGAGGTCGTTGGTGTACAGCAGAGTCTCGTCCAGATACCATTTGACCCCGATGTAGTCACTGGGACAAATTCGACACCTGAACGTGACCGTGTCGCTTTCCAGACACTCAACATCCTCCAATTCATCCAGGATCAACACCTTTTGACCTGAGAGGAACGTGGAAAAGATAGAAGAGTCAGATATCCCATCAACTTAATTCACAGTAGCTGTATTCGGATAGAAGACCAAAAGAAGAAGAACGCATCGATTGAGGATCATATTTTATTGAGAAAATATTATATTTTCGAAACAAATAGTCAACGACGACTGTTCTGGCTTCGCCAATTATGTGGTGCGTTATAGTGACTCCTTCTGGTTACTACCCATACTGCAGAAAGCAGTTCTTTTTAGTTCCCATGTGACAGGAAGTTAGCTCAAGACATTTTAAAATGGCATGTGTGCGCTCCAGTGAAGATGATGTCTGTTGATCCGGTGCCATCCATGGTTCATAGCCTTTGAGGAGGCATTATGTTTCTACATTAAATATCTTTGCTTTGAGTGCATTATTGTGGTCATTTATCCAAGCTTACATTTTTGTAGTTGTTGTGCTGTATATGCAATATAGCCTAAACATTGCATCTATACTTTGGCACTGACCTCATTTCATGCTGTCTTGGAATATATCTATGTATATGTTATTGTTATGTTTCATGACCGAAAGAACGAGATCGCGGATACAAGCGGCCGAGATGGGTTTTCTCCGCAGGGTGGCTGGCGTCTCCCTTAGGGATAAGGTGAGAAGTTCGGTCATCAGGGAGGGACTCGGAGATGAGCCGCTCCTCCTTCACGTCGAAAGGAGCCAGTTGAGGTGGTTCGGGCACCTAGTTAGGATGCCACCTGGGCGCCTCCCTAGGGAGGTGTTCCAGGCACGTCCAGCTGGGAAGAGACCAAGGGGTAGACCTAGGACCAGGTGGAGGGATTATATCTCTTCGCTGGCCTGGGAGCGCCTTGGGACCCCCAGTCAGAGCTGGTGGATGAGGGGAAAGGAAAGTTTGGGGCTCTCTGCTGGAACTGCTACCCCCGCGCCCCGACCACGGATAAGCAGGAGAAGATGGATGGATGGATGGATGGATGGATGGATGGATGTTATTGTTATGTCATCCGTCTGCATAGAGAGGTGAGGAGGCTCTCAAGTCAAATGCTTTTATTTTTGTCTTTCTTCTGCATAGTCTCAGGAAACTTCCCAGCTGTGGGGAAAGCATTTCTGAATCTGGTGTAGAGAGATTATTTATAAGAGCTGCTTTATTTTGTGGTGAAAGAAATACTATGGCTTCTTTAGGCTAAAAGTAAGTAAGTAAAGTTCATTTATAAAGCGCTTTTCACTAGGGCTGTGCGATTATGGCAAAAATCAAATGCACGATTATTTTGGTCAATAATTGATATCACGATTATTGAAAACGATTATCGATTTACTTTGAAAACATCCATTTATTGGAAAAAAAATTTGAACAGTATGCTTTTAACAGAACTGAACTTTAAGTATAACTGAAAAACCAATTAGAAAAAAAAGAAATAGATAATTACATTTTTTTTTAATTCACAAAAACTATATATAAATAACTTGTTGATATTTACATGTGCTGTCGTTTCAGTATTTCTTCAGTTTCACACTGCTTGCTTAGTAAATCTACTAAACATCACCTCGTGGTCCTGAGTTTTGCTGTGAGAGTGTTTATCTCGCTGGTTAACCGAGAAGGGGATTTTGGCGATGCCGGTATAACGACTCCACTTTTTTGCCTTAAAAACATAAAATTGCTTTAAAATTGTATTGATGCAAAATCCTTAATAATAAGGTGGATACATTGTATTATTTGTGATTCTTCCACATTTCTTAACATAAACATCTGTCCTGATGTGGCCTTAAGTACCTTTAGCCCAACTATAATTTGAGCTAGGTATAATGTATCACCCCTGAACCGTAGAAGTGCAGTGCCCCATGTTCTCACCCTGCACAGTCAGCTGTGCTCGGCTCTGCATGGTGCCGACGTCACACGTGTAAACATCCATGTCCGACGTCTCCAGACAGGTGATGGTCAGAGACAGTAATACGCCTTTCTGCCTGATGACGTACTTCCTGCCGGACCTCAGCTCCACCATGCCCTTCAGCCAGGTCACCCGCTTGGCTGGCTGCCTGGTCTCACAGTCCAGAGTCACTTTGCCCTTTTCCTCGGCTCGTGTTTCCCTCAACTCCCTCGCGAATGTGTGCTGGAGTTCTGAAAGGGAAAATGTTTAGCTTCACATTTATGCTGCAATCCAGAAAACTTTTTCCATTTCAAATGACCGAACTTTCAAGGAATCCAGGTGAACAACCATCAACCATCAATCAAACAAACAAAAGGGAGAAGGGGTCGGATTAAATAAGTGTAAACTTCTTCCGACCCCTTTTCGGACGTGTAATTAGATAAAGTTTTGTTGTTTATTGTTATCAGACAATGATACTACAGATTATTCAATTATTATTTAAATATTTCGTTTAGTTATTGCATTCATTTGTATAGTACTGTATCATGTCTGTATCATCTTTTGTTTAATTTGTATTTTCTTTGGTTTTACATGCTCGAAAAAAATAAATAAACTAAAACTAAACTAATTCAAAGGTAATCAGAAGTACATTTATTTAATTAAATATAACATACTTAATTTACTGTTCTGCGTGTAAATTGATGTTATATGTTATAGTGTAGCAGACTTTAGACAATCTCTGTTAACAAACTTCTCTGCACTTAAGTAATTCAAATGTTTAAGATTGCTAAAAGAACATTTGGAGACTTCACTTGAGAGAACAGCTTTGTGTCCACAGGCCAAAGAAAGATATGTTCGTCACAGACAGTCATACAGTTTACTTATTTTTTCTTGACAATGTCCAACTTCAATGTAAGAAGTTGAACATTGTCGAATTCCAAGTTGTCTTAAACACAGAGTTCATACTCCAGTCGACCATCCACATGGAAAATAGTACATAACACTTAAGAGCAGCATTGCAAAACAATTAATGAAGAACACGAAATAGTAGTGTTGATTAAGCTCACCTCACATTTGTTTTGAAAGCCCACACCTACCTCTGATGTCCAGCTTGGCCCGTGTGGCAATGCCGTCGGCCTCGCAGCAGTACTCTCCAGAGTCGTTGACGGTGGTGTTCTTGATCACCAATCGTGCCAAGTTCTTCTCCACACTCATCTCATACTTGGGACTCGGTCGGATGAAATGGCCATTTTTCAGCCAACGGATGGTGGCTTCTGGTTTGGTGATCTCACAGCTCAGCTCTGCGTCCTCGCCCGGTACCGCTTTGACGTTCAACAGATCCCTGAAGATGTGCACTGGCTTCTCTAAAGGAAGGAAATGCACATTCATTTGTATACCTACATGTACCAATGCATGTTCTATTTATTTGTGTGGTATGAAGCAGGATGTGTTTCAACTCAAACTTCTCAGAAAGCAAAGATGCAGGTTGTGGTGTGCCACAGGGAAGGTGCCTGGGCCCACTTCTATTTTAATGTTTGATAATTTGCTGTTACCAAAGGTCATCTGTTACTTCCTTATCCAAAACTCAGTCAGTAACAGGGCATCAAGAACAGGGAACTCATACAAACCTACACAAACTTAACACATTTGAAGTAAATATCTATTTAAAATAATCTAAAACTAATGTGACACAGGTATTTACCTTTAACGAAGAGCATGGTCCTACAGCTTAGATCCTTAATTGTGAAGACCACGTCGCCAGCATCCGTTAGCATAGCATCTCTTATGGTCATCTTATAGTTACGACCATTGTTGATAACCTGGAGTCGGCTGTCGGTTACCACCACCTGGCCATTAATGGTCCAGAAAGGTTCTTCATCGACGTTATGAGAGAGGTTGCATTCAAAGGTGCAGATTTCGCCTTCCAGAACAGATGTTGTCTTCATGCGTTGAACAATAGTGATGTGTAAGTCTGTAAGGCAAGGCAAGGCAAGGCAAGTTTATTTATATAGCACCTTTCAACACGAGGCAATTCAAGGTGCTTTACAAAAATGAAAGACATTCAGACAAAGGCATTTAAAAACAGTAAAAGATAATAAAAGAAACATTAAAATAAAAAATACATGAATAAAAAGTTACAATGCATTTTAAGATATGAATAGTTCACACAGAAGTTCCACTTTACTGATGAACACAACTGATGTAGGGAGATATAATAACAAAGAAGAGAGTAACAATACAGAACGGGGAAACATTTACTGTAACACCACTGTCAGTTCTAAACAACGTTTTTTTGAGGCTCAAAATTAAAACATTTCCCCCATTTCTTCTATCATTTTATTAACCCTACCTATGAAAAGGAATGCACAATATTTTACATATAATTGTGAACCAGTAAGTATAGAAAACAACTTTATCAACGATGGGTGGAGATTGGTTCGAATAGTTGTTCCAAAAACACTAAACTTTTACACATGAGCGACGAACATGGAAGTCCATTTTGAGTTTCTTTCAGATTCACTTTTCTTATAGTCAGATAATGTTTGCATGTGTTGACTGGAAACACGAGAACCTTTCGTAAGTTTTCCTACGAATAGTTGTTTGACAATAAATTGATTATTTGGCATAATATATAATATAATGTCTTCCTACTCACCATGCACAGTAACTTTGGCCTTGGTCTGGCTGGTTCCCAGATCACAGGTGTAAAGTCCAGCGTCCTCCTTGCTCAGGGAGTGGATGATCATGGCCATGGATTTCCCAAACTGAAGTAACTCGTGTTTATCACCAGCGGTCAGGACTGTACCATCTTTCCTCCACACAGGGGTCAGCGTATCTTTGGAAATGTCGCACTGCAGACAGACCTCCCCTTGCTCTTCTCCGACTACATCCTCCAGAGACCTCAGGAACACGGCTGGGCGCTCTGCAGCCAAAGACACCGTTTAAAAGCGTGCATGTTTCTCAGAAATGTGAGGTCCAGAAAAACGTTTATTTGTATGCTTTAGAAAAGACAATTCTGGACATATGTCTTCCAATTGTCTGATATGTGGCTAAAGAATCATATCCCTATAGCAATATCAGTCAAAATAATTGCAATTAATTTCTTTTCCCAATCATGCAGGCTTAGTTTTTGCCTTTTTTGCGGCACATGTGTTGTGTATGTTATTCTATGTATCGAGAAACAGGGGTTAGAAGAAATCATCCCCCCAGCTATTGACCAAACTGACCTTTGACATTTAAGGTGGTCGTCTCCGAGAGGAGGCCTGTTTTGAAGGTGACCTTGCTCTCCTGTGGCCGCAGCTTCTTGAAGGTGAGGCTGTGCATCGTGCCCATGTGCTGGATCCTGTTGATGGCGTTGCAGTAGAGGCGGACGTTGTTAAGGAGCCACTCCACGTTAGCAACCACGTAGTTCAGCTCACAGGAGAACGTGGCGTTGCCCTCCTCCTCGATTTCCACCGGCTCGAGGTGTTTTACCAGCTTCAGCGTACGCACTGCAATTAAAATGTCGAACAAATCAACAACGCGTATAAATAGATAGTGTAATAAAAACACGGGAAAGTAATGACTATCCTCAACAGGAAGTGTGGGTATAATTGTTCGGTATCTTATTTGATTCAAAACTAATTAGATCCAGATGCTTATTTCAGGGTCTACTGCATTCTGATGTATCTCTTGTAACATAAATATTGGAAGTCGTGATTCAGAACAAAATACATCTTGATTATAACATGATTTCTTTACCCACCCCTTACAGAGAGTTCACTACACCTTAACCCGCGGTCCGGATCCGGACCCAGACGCCGACCTATACGGACCCGGAGCTATAATCAATACATTAATAGGGGATTTTTGGCGCCTCCCGCTTTTTTAACGCTGATTTGGGTGACTTGTGTAATTCGTGGAGAACCGAAGAGTTTTCGTTTTGGGGGGTGGGGGGTGGGGGGGACTCCCCGAAGAGTCCGAAATAATTAAACAAGCGACGAAATAATTAAACAAGCGAGTACCTGTTTTTCCTGGCCAAGGACAGGTTCATGAACACAACACGAGCGTAACGTGTCTTCACGTGGTATATGTCTCGTCTGAAAAGAGTGCTGACAGAGAGCACCCGAACGCCGCTCCAGCTCTTCAAATATTGCAGTACCCATAAGGAGCCGTACACATGCCGCAGTGTTTGCGTGGCTGTGTCTTTAGTTGTAAGCACAGTGGCGATCTGTTGTTATTAGCATCTGGTTAGCTAGCTATGCTAACGAATGTAAAGAGCCTTTCTACAACCAGGTGGAAGAGAACTCTCTCCTGAGAGGCTCAAATAACCTCAGCTCAGTGAGGTTAAGGCACACCTTGATATGATCATTATAGTTATTAATGAGACTAAATGAAAAACAGGTATAACATACTATATGACAAAAAAGTTGTTAAAAATAACAAGAATAGAAGGGGAGTGATTTGTAAAAATATCCAAAAAGAAAAATATGCTACAGTTCTGTTTCATATGGGTGTTGAGAGATGTATCCATAGATCTCTTAATGTTGCTCTCAAAGTGTACCAGATTGATGCTTTTAACTTCAATATTTAAAAATAAATCTTCCTGGGGGAGCATGCCCCCGGACCCCCCTAGAGGAGGTTAGTTCCCCCCCCACTTAAATCATGTTCACATGGATAGGATACTAAATACATTTGCACACATCTTGTGTCCATATCTTTCTGTGTTGGTGGTCATGCCACACAGTGCACGTGCATGCATACGTGAGTCATGGTGAGATATCTGGATTAAGAGGTTGCTTTTTATTTGCACAGCATGAAAGAAAGGCCAAATTAATGGGCTGTGATTTTAGTTTTTTTAAGCAGAGGTTGAGTTCAATCATTTGTACGACCCTCGGAGGATGTTGTAAAAATGTAAAGGAAAAAGGTTCCTCACCCCTGCTGTAAATAATAATAAAAACCCTTGATTTTTAACTTAACATCTCTGTCTCCTATTGATCTGAGTATATTATAAAGAATAGCCAGTTAATTGAAGCATTATAGCGCAGGCCTTTGTCAGATGGTATATTACGCCTTTTTTTTTCCTGCTTCGAATAGTTCTCTCTTTTGTCACCATACCTGTGTTTGCATCACTGTAACCAATGAGCACCTGCATGTGTGTGAGAATAGCCCTGACTCCATTTCAGCCCAGATTTACAAACTCCTGGCAGGACGAGCTCCAGCTCAATTCTCGCACTGAATTTAAAAAAAGTGAGTGAGGGACTGCAATATAAGAGGGAGAGAAAGAGAAACTTTGAAACTGTTCAATTGCTATGATGTGTAAAGACTGATATTGTTCTATAATCGTCTGAAACTGTTAAGTCATGATGTGAAACGGTTAACAAAGAAAAAGGGACACTCAAGCTGCTGCTACACTTTATTTTATTTATCTAAAATTAAGCACTTTTAAGATGCACACATTTTCAAAAGCTATTTTATTTATTTTCTCTATTTTATTTGTAAATGCAGCCCGAGAGGAACATTACACATATCCACAGTATTTAATATAATTGACAATAAATGTTGTTGTTTATGAATTGTACTTTCTTTATTTGATTGGCAGTCAGCTGTTGATTACATGCAGACGTTGATAAAGCTACAGCTACTTCAATATCACACTAATTCATGAAGCAAGTTAGACATTTTGATGTTCCGGACCTTTGCATGGGGAGATTTTCTCTAACTGGACCTCGTTGAATTTTAGTTGAAGACCCCTGCCCTATATGGTCAAACCTAAATGGTTGAACCCTATTCAAACATTTTATTTCTTCAGTTCTTTTTTCCCCGTTTTTTTAAAAGGGGTTATTTATTGCATTAATTAGAAATTACAATTGTTTTTTCCCCCAGAGATGACAGTGTTATAGCAGAATGTTTAATACCGCGTGTTTCTGATATTCATTAAAGATCACTTGGTATTCCATATGATGTGAGCTGGGTTACACACAGTTAGAGGGACAATGGTCGTTCTGAATTATCAATAGATGTATTCATTTTAAGTGAGCTGACACCGAGGGTAGAGGAAGTTCAGAGAAGGCCTCAGGTTATAAAAACAGTTAACCTTTGTTAGTTAACTAATCCTAAAGATGTCATGAGACGATGACGTTTAAACATCCAAGTATAGCTTTCTGTCAGGATTATTTTGTCATGTCACGTTTCTATGTCTAGGTGAGGGTGTGTTTCCGTTCTCCTTGTCATGTTTCCTCCCTGTGTATTGTCTGGTCTCTTTCCCCTGTGTTTTCCTGTCTGTCGTTAGTTTCCCTGGTGTGTCTAATTTCCTGATTGTTTTCACCTGTCACTCTTGTGTGTCTCCTGTGCTCGTCAGTGTCAGCCCCGCCCTGATTGTTCCCACCTGTGTCTAGTTACCCTGTGTTTAAATTCCCCTGTCTCCCAGTGTTCAGTGTCAGTTCGTATTGTCTCTTGCCATGGTCAGGTCTATGCTCTTTTATGCTCAAGAATAGTTTTGTTCCTCACTACGTGAGCAGCGATTTTCTAGTGATGGCGAGATTAAGCCTTATGTGTATTCCTGTATTTATTGATGTTTTTATTCCTACATTTATTCATGCTTGTATCTATTTATACTTATGACATGTTCCGACCTCTATAAGTGAGGGTCTGAGCTCTCTTGATTCCATCGTGTCACCGGGTACAGGAGGAGTAATAAGGTTCTTATTATACATCCATGGGTAATATGAGCGTCGTGGTTCAACCGATCTGAATGGCTTCCTGAAGCAGTCACGTGGTATCGACAGGCAGCGAGGCTTCGTTTGTCATCGATGACGTCACTGGCCCAAAACGATACAAGCCTCGATACAAGCTTCACAAAAAGCTTCGGGGATTACTCGACACACGCTCCGAAGCCTCGGCGCAATACGTAACATCACTACGATTTTCCTTTTGGTCTCTTTTTTTGTCATCTCATCCTGAGATTAGTTAGTGACCTTTTTTTGTTCATCGTGTTTTTTTTGGAAAAATAAAGTATCTTACCAATACTGTACCTCTGTCTCCCGTCTGCAATTGGGTCCAACATCCTAAGTGCCTGACATCGTAACACTTTCACGGAGCGTCCACACTACAGCTTCAAAAATAGCTTGGAGCTGGGCGTGTCTGGAGCTTGGGGATTTTATTCAAGCAACACGGCCAACAACCAATCACATGAATCTCCCGCCCCCGACATACAAAGCAAAAACCTCCGAGGATTTTATGCGAGCAATATATATATATATATATAAACTCCCCAAACAGGCGAAAACCTACCAGTTTCCCCCACTGTCTCTGCCACCTCCCTCCACGCCTGGTTCCTCCGGTTTGTATCCCGGGAGGTGAAGAGGGTCTGGTCATACAAAACCGGGTGATTGCTACGGCGATAGTTAGTTTCTCCTCCAACTTTTTTTGAAATATAGAAATGAACGGCGGGATATCTCTCCCAGCTTAGATGCAGTTTGATTGGCTACGGCTTCAGCTGTCAGATTTTGGGAAACGGGATTTGATTGGCTGGCGCTGGCTACTCCGGCGTCTCCGCCGTCAGAAGTTGAACATTGTTCAACTTCTGTCGCCGGAGACGCCTGAGACGGACCGCTCTGCTACCCACAGTTCGGCGAAAAAGCGCGGCTACGTGACGTCACCCCATTGAAAGTGGAGCACCCCATTGAAAGTGAATGGGCAGATTGGAGATTTCGACGCTGTCAGCATATAAGATTAGGTTTCATTTATCAGACATTGTTTTTTATATATATTTATAAATAAATAATGTAATCTTCTCAAGAAAACGTGTTATCTTAAGAACGCAAAAATTATCTTGGGAACATCTGTTATTTCAAGAAAGGGACATAATTACTTTGGGATGTAAAGCTAACGTACTTGTCATGCTAACCAAATGTAATGAAATGATTCAACAAAGGCCTTTGAGGGCTTCTGTACACCTTTCCCCAAAATACATTCAACCCACCTTCCACGTTCAGATGCGCTGTGCTCTGTGAGCCCCCGGCCATGCACCGGTACTGTCCTGCATCTATCCCTGTTAAACCATGGATGGTCAGGTGCGCTCGTTTCCCTTCCCTCTTCATGCTGTACTTGTTGGAGGTCTTCAGAGCCGTGCGGCCTTTAAACCAGCGCACCACCCGGGGAGACGGAGCGAACGCACAGCTCAGAGTCACGGAGCTCTTCTCCTTCGCCTCCACATCCTCCAGGGGGTGGGCAACCTCAAGAGGACGCTCTACAGGGGAACGATGAAACACTGCTTAATAAGACACTCTTCAAAAAGGAATGAAGCAGAAGAAAAATGATAACACATAAGAGAGAAGCAGAAGGGCAAAAAAGACAACAACCTGACTATGAAACAGTATACAGTAAAATATTACGGTGTAGAAAAGGAGAGAAAACATGTTTGTAAGCAGACTAACAGAAAATAAAATTCTCCGACATAGACACATGAAAAATCACGAGTTTTTATTTATTTAATTTCTTTCTTCAAGATATTCTAAATCAGGGGTGTCAAACTCAATTTCATCACGGGCCACATCAGCATGAAGGTTGCACTCAAAGGGCCGGTTGTAACTTTAAGACTATATAAAAATACATATATAAATATGTAATATATATAAAATAATGCATTATATTACATTATTGCCTCTGCATTGGATTGTTATGTGATAGGGTAATAACTTCATAATTAACTATGTCTGAAAGCAGAAGTCTAGGGCAAATAATTGCAAGTCTCTTCAGTGAGAATGTTACAACATGATTTAAAAAGAAAAGCCAAATTCTGGAAAAACAAAAACAAAGAAAGTGACAGTTTGAAAAGAAAGTGACATTTTGAAAAGAAAGTAACATTTCTTTTCTTTTCAGAAAGTAACATTTATTTTCTTTTCAGAAAGTAACATTTTGAAAAAAAAATCAAATTTGGAGAAAAAAAAATCAAATTTGAGATGCATTGTGGGACATGTAGTTTTTGGGCAACGTGTTTCTGTAAATTAACATCTAACCTTATAATAAACTTATTATATTCTTTGCAAGCTCTTGTGGGGCCACATAAAATGAAGTCGCGGGCCGGATTTGGCCCCCGGGCCTTGAGTTTGACACCCCTGTTCTAAGACCACTAAAATGTCAAAATGAACTTTCCATGAAGCGAAAAACAAAACTGTGAAAAAGGACAACACTAAAAGTTAATTTTACTTGAAGTCGGACCAAAATGACCATCAAGCTATTGAAGAAAACTTAAGTGATTAAGACAAAAAAGTATTTTTAGTATTATTGTTTACTTAGGTAACAGATCTATTGAGAAGTAGGTTCATTTTCTCATAGACTAGAATCTCACTTTAATTGGCGACCAGTGGAGTTGCCCCCTAACGGATATTAGAGAAAATGCATACTTGAGTATGTGGTTTCCATTATTCCACTGGATATAGAAACCATTAACAATATTGTTTCTCTGTACAATGATTTCATTTTAAATTAAGAAATTACAAATTGCTTTATCAACGGCCTCTCTTTGAACCACTCACCTTTGACTGTAAGCTGCGCTGTGGAGCGACTCTTTCCGGCCACAAAGAGCACGGGGCCCGACATGGAGCTCTGTGTGGAGGCGAGGCAGAGGCTGTGCACGGTGCCCTGCCTGTCGATGTTCACTGCTGAACACGCCTCCAGCACCTCCCCGTTCAGGGTCCATCGGGGGGGCCGCCCTGACTTCAGGCTGGTCTCCACCTGGAACAGCGCGGGCTCCGGCTCCATCACCTCCACGGAGCTCATCCCCCGCACTATGCTGATCGCCTGCTCTGCATGTACAGCCGTTATACACATGAACACTGACACTACTCCAGACTCACAACATTACGGAAAAGAGTAATGAAAAACTGTAGGCAATAAACTTAAAGGTCACCTATTGTGCAAAATCCAGTATAATAGGGGACCTTTAAGAGAGGACTTTTGAGAATCAATCTGTATCTAATAGATATCACAATACAAATTATATATGATAATCAATCATTTCTGATTGGCTGTTGACATCGGGCTCACCCTCCACCAGCAGCTGACAGCAGGTGTTGTCGTCTCCTGCATCACAGGTGTAGGTGTCTTCGTCTGAAGAGCAGACGTCGTCGATGGTCAGCTGCCTGTAGACATCCTGGCTGATCAGTTGGTACTTCCTGCTGGGAGCGAGCTCCTTCCTGTTCTTGTACCACCGGACCTGAGCATTGGGCCGGGACACCTGGCACTCCAGCAGACCCCGGTGCCGATACATGGCTATCTTCACCCTCAGAGGACGCACTATCACGACGGGGAGCTCTGGAGAAGGAAGGAACAAGTTACAAACCCCAAATGTTTTACTACTTAAGTCCAGGTTTAATCGTGTCGGTCGGCTCACCTTTGACTGTGAGAGTCGCATAGGATGAGACTCGCTCGGCAGTGAATTTGATCTCTCCAGCATGCTCTGGTCGGACTGACTTGAAGAACAGGGTGTGAGTTTTACCTGGAATCACATCAAAGAAAAATAAATTCTCACTTCGAGCTCCAACGTGGGGACTACGTGTTTCTTTGTGAATAAGACTGAAAAAATGTACTCCGATTTTCATGAAATTTCCTAGAAGATTGTAACACGGGACAATGGAGAACCTAATTAATTTATGAATAGATCCACGGAAAGGATACCCAAATGATCTTTCTCTTGTGTTAACATTGTGATATCAGGCATGTGTGCTGCAAATATTTGGTGCCCAAATAATGGGAAAAATGGGTTCAGGTGAAATGGGAGAATTCGCATTAACGCACCCTGAATTCAAACAAAACATGTGTACGCATTTCCTGGATCACCTGACCCGCTACCTTTTCTTAGTTGGCTTGCCAATATCCTACAACACATCGTATTTGTAGCGTCTAACCCATGTTGTTACATAATGACTTAAAGCTCAAGAAAAAAACCGAAGAGCGACTTCCCAACTCTTGAAATGTGGCCATCCCAAGACCAAATGATCGGCCGTGATCTGTACGTTTTATATTTCTGTTTTTACTGTAACGCACAAAGTATTTATACTCTTTAATAATAATAATAATAATAATAATAATAATAATAATAATAATAATAATAATAATACATTTATTTTGGGGGGCGCCTTTCAAAACACCCAAGGACACCACCACCTTTGGGGCGGTGGTGGTGAAGTCCATAGGGACTTGGCTTGGGAACTGGAAGGTCACCAGTTCAAGTCCCGGCAAGACCAAGTGCTACCGAGGTGTCCCTGAGCAAGGCACCGTTCCCCACACTGCTCCCCGGGCGCCGTTCAAAATGGCAGCACACTGCTCCTAACACTAGGATGGGTCAAATGCAGAGAAATAATTTCCCCACGAGGGATTAATAAAAGTCCATCTTATCTTATCTTATCTTACAGGGTTACAGATTTACAATTTACATTTACAATTTTACCTTACAAATTAAAACAGTGGATTTAGTGAAGTATCAGCCGGGGTAAGACAAGACAAACAACAGGAAACTGACTACAAAAGGACACAAAAGGACACAAAAGGACACAAAAGGACACAGGGTACAGATTATAGAGAAAATGCCAGTTTGAACAGGTGGGTTTTGAATGTTGTTATGGAATCAGACTGTCGGATGTGTCGTGGCTTTAGGCCTATATTTCAGCGGTTGGTGTCTCACCGTGGTGATTGGTCTTGACGGTGTCCCCAGGTCGGATTCGGCAGTCGTCTCTGTACCACCGACCATCCAAATCCTCCTGGTTGACCTCACACAGGAAGTTCACAGCTTGACGCTCCATCGTGTCAACATCCTCCAGATCCTTCACTATGTGGATGTCCCTCGCTGGCAGGAGAAAAAACAAACTGTGACTGACGTTAAAGTAACCAAACAGAACTTTATCATCCTGTCAGATCTCTCTCAGTCATCACATTATCACTTTTTGAAAATACTTTGAGCAGCGTTTGGAAGTTGTCCATGGTGATTCAAAGTAAAAAAGTGTAAAAACAAAAGAAGATATCACATCGTTTTTGAGCGGATACAATATTTAGAGTTACAGCAGATTGAAGATTCTTAAACCAATGCTTTGGACCAATTGAAGCCCCTTCATATGAATGTTTAGGTCTTGTCAGGTTCTGGCTATGACTTGGACTTGACTCAGACATTTTCCTTGTGATAAGACCAAATGAAAACAATGAAAGTAGCTCGGTCTATTGACCCTCCTCACCTGTGACACTGAGTCTGCCTGCAGTCTGAACGCCGTTGGCCTCAAAAGAGAAAAAGCCTGCGTCTCCTAAAGCCACGCGGCTCAGCACCAGCGAGTGTTTCTTCCCATGTGTGCTGATGCGCCAGTTGGGTTTGGACTTTAGCTGCATGTCATCTCTGGACCACACGCCCTCGATGAAGGCCAGGTTCAGGGTCACTTCGAAGGAGCAGCTCTCACACTCAGACACCTCCACATCCTCCAGGCCCTTCACCACCTGCAGACGGTTCTCTGGCACAACACACACAGGGTTAAAGATCCAAAAGGTCATTCTCGACTGCACTGAAATGTACCACTTAGTGTGAGAAAACTTACTTGCAGCAGCTACTATTCCTCCAGGTATTGTATCTCCCATGTCTCCAGGCATTCTCTTGGTGTGATTGGGAATCTTGTTTGCTTTTAACCAAAGTTATTATAACTATAAAATGAAGAAAACATATCAATAAATAACACTGACCCAGAAGAAAACTAAGCAAGGTATCAATTAAAGGATCTTTGGTTGTGCCACACGGCCTATTTCAAGTTACTCTCTTTAGAAAATAGTTTTGCACATTATCGTTTGCAATGTTTTTTAACATTTTACATGCCTAAGAGTAGTGCAGGGATGAAGTATTTTTGTAGGCAGACCAGGAAGTTAGCATCTCCGTTATCCTTGATAAAAAGGCAAAAGCTAATAGAGGAACTACCTCACGGTCACTTGACTTCCTGTCAACACCGGCAAGCTAAAGGCAGCGAGTGTTAGGCGTGATGAGGTTTAGTATTTTCATTTAGCCGTTTAGAAACCGCAGTTTTTATGACACGACTGGACATGCGGGATTTACTGACTTATTTCATGTCATGGAACACAACATGAAAATCTCTTCAGCCTGTGTAACCACAGATCTTTTTTCCGGCATCTAACTAAAAAACATATTCAAAAACCTCATTGACTTTGAGACAGAGTGAACAGGAAGTGCTTAAATGTTGAGTAATTTCCAAGTTTACGAACTAATTCCTGCACCACAGTTTCCCTCCCAAGCTAAGGATGTGTTAGCCTTCCAAAATGGCAACACTGACTGATCAAAATGGAAAGACATGGCTTGACTGTGATGTGGTTGAACCCTGTGATGGCATGCCAGCGCTCCCCAGTATAACAGCAGAGTAATCTCTGTCACCTCACTCGGCTGAGCTCAGCACCACCAATATAGACTCAGCTGTGATGCCACCTCCATCAGGCTGCATGCACTGAACCGAGGAGAAAGGGACGCGTATAAAAACAAACGAGAACTTCCAATCACTCAACTGATTAATATGATATGAGATCCTCGCAAACTGGCTCCTCCCACTATCATTACGAGGTTTTCTCTAAGAGGACATTCCTTCTCATCATAATGGCTGAAACGACACTTAATCTGCCAATCATTATCTACGTGTTCCCTTGAGGCCAAATCAGTTATATCTGTTGAGATATTTTCCAAGCATGTCATATGGAAAAATACCACGCTTAGGGTTAGCGTTAGCATTAAAACTTTAACTTATTTTCCACTGACATAACATGTGATGGAAACTATCTTGTGATCCTAAGAATTCAAACAAAGACAGAAAAACTACCAGAATATTCCAGATCCTCTGCAGCGATGCACCCACCTTCAACTTTGAGTTTCTAGAAAGAATAAATCCTTGCATGTCCTCTTGTTGCACAAAAACAAAACTCCCTCACCAGAAAAAGAGGATAGAAACATCCAACATGGCAACAGACGTGTCCGAGGCTCGTCTTGTGTCTCACAAAGCCTTTAAGATTAACAACAAGCGTTTAGCCAGAGGAGAGCGTGCCCAGGTTGGAGAGTCCCAGAGGCAGACAGCATAAAGCGCTTTCTCTTTTTTCTTGTGGTGATGGAGCGAAGTGCTGAACAGCTGACATATCTCTCCCCACATACTAACCTCCAAAATAGCCCTCCGTCAGTGTAAGGGCAAAGATAGCTCTGGGTATAATGGTGTGAGGCAACTCATGTCCAGCATCAATGGAACTATCGTTAAACAATCAAAATGTATACGATAGGCTTAGTGAGTGTTGGATGGTTTTCTACACTGAATTGATGAGTGACAAACAAGTAGTAAGTCAGTGGTTCCTTTTTCCTGCCATTAAGAGACATATTTTTGGGATATGTTATATTATTGTAAATGCATAACTAAAACATTGCAGAGAAACTTATTAAATGCACAGTAAACCCAATGCTATGCTATCAGGGGTACATTTTCAACTGATTTTTTATGAACATTTAATATTTTATTGTAGGCTCTGTGAATAAAGCCTTTTGGGTTAAGGTGTTCAATATGTTAAGGTGTTTTTAAAAATTCTGTGAATTTATATATATATGTTTTAAATGTTTAAAGATAGCCAAACATTCTTTTTAAGATTTCTTCACCTTTACTTTTTATATTTTATTATTATTTATTACATTTATTATTTTTATTATTTTTTATATTATTTATTTTTATTTTTAGTCTTTTTTCTTTAACCTCTACAAATCAAAAAGTCCTTGGGAGCCACATTTGGGAACGAGTCTAGATAACGTGTAAGTGTTAGTGTGTGATTAGGGTCTCACATATCCTCTTTTAAATACACCAATTGGCATTCCCTTGTGAGGTAATCTACTGGCCCAGCAGCCATGCAGATATTAATTAATCTAGCGCCTCCAACTTGAAAATATGTTAGGGTGAATGGGTTTTATTTAGCTTAAAATAAACAAGATGTAACATCGTGGGGTTTCCCCTCTCATCCAGACAGTGCACATCATTGTGTCCGCCTCAGGTTGACGGACAGTTCCATGTGCCTTCCTTAATCCAGTGAAACTCGACAGGATAATCCCTCGGGGCCCAAAAAACAAGTTGTCGTCACGGAGAGAGGACGAAGGCCTGCGGAAGCAAAGCAGTCTCCTTTTACAATTCTCCAGCAGGACACTCGTTACCGAGCTTTTAACAAGCTTCTTGGAGCCATGGAAGGAAATATTAAAAGGCCTTTATTGGGGAGGCCTCACCTTTCCTATTAGCCCTGACCTACGTTAGTCAGACCATGTTGGCCTTCAATCATTCAGACGCCACCATAAAGGTGTTTTACTATTTCCTTTCTCCTGGATGCTTTAGTTGGAGAGCGGCTTCTTGTTCATCCTGTTTTTCCAAGAGCACCCAACAGGTCTTTCATCCAGGGTTGAGTTTACAGAGCAACAAGTTATCTTTATTTTTGTCTTATTTGAAACGTATCTATAGTAAATGTAATTTAAAGATTTGTGCATATGCATTACAAACAGAACATGCATTGCTTTAAAAAGCCTTTTTTTATATCAATTCAATTCAAAACCTTTATTTATGCAGGTAAAATCCCATTGAGATCAATTATCTCTTTTTCAAGGGAGACCTGCAATATGTTTATTTTTTTGTGAGTGACACATGACAGTATTTTTACCGCGGGACAAAGAACATTAATGAACATTTTAAACAAAATAATGCTTTGAAATGTAAATGAGCCGGATTTTAGCTTTGAGCTAATTTCCATCCGTAGTCCCGTCACATACAACATTTATGAGCATAACATTTATATACATGGCAAACAGAAATACATGATATGCAGAAAGAGCAAGAGCAGCATACAAGCATTTACCACAAGGCAGTACAACAGGGGTGTCAAACTCAAGGCCCGGGGGCCAAATCCGGCCCGCGACTTCATTTTATGTGGCCCCACAAGAGCTTGCAAAGAATATAATAAGTTTATTATACGGTTAGATGCTACTGTAAAGTAGTTTTTGGGCAACGTGTTTCTGTAAAGAAACACTTTGCCCAAAAACTACATGTCCCACAATGCATCTCAAATTTGACTTTTCTCAGAATTTGCCTTTTCTTTTAAATATTCATTTTTCTTAGAATTTGCCTTTTTCTCCGAATTAGATTTTTTTTTTCAAAATGTTACTTTATTTTCAAAATGTCACTTTCTTTTCAAAATGTCACTTTCTTTTCAAAATGTTACTTTCTGAAAAGAAAAGAAATGTTACTTTCTTTTCAAAATGTCACTTTCTTTTCAAAATGTCACTTTCTTTTCAAAATGTCACTTTTTTTTCAGAATTTGGCTTTTCTTTTTAAATCACTGAAGAGACTTGCAATTATTTGCCCTAGACTTCTGCTTTCAGACGTAGTTAATTATGAAGTGTTTACCCTATCCCATAACAATCCAATGCAGAAGCAATAATTTAATATAATGCATTATTTTATATATATTAAATATTTATATATGTATTTTTATATAGTCTTAAAGTTACAACCGGCCCTTTGAGTGCAACCTTCATGCTGATGTGGCCCGTGATGAAATTGAGTTTGACACCCCTGCAGTACAATGTAGCTACGACATGTACAGTGCACGTCTATTGGTTTCTCAACCATTCTTTGAGTTGATCTCTATTGACAGTGGGACAAACCCGTATCTCAGTTGGGCGGCTATTCCACGATGAGCTCTGTATAATAGGCTACATTGGGTCCTAGGATTATGGGAACCAGTGCAATGCTATCTTCTGGGGCAGCTTACAAAATATGTCATCCCGCATGCACCACTTCATGTCTTTGGCATTCATTAGTCTATTTGGACCAAAACAAACACTGCAGCAGGTTATTCACAAAACCATATTGACACAGAGTCCCTGATTGGGTGACATAAGGATCAACATGACAGAAATAAACAAACAAAATATCTTACATTAGTGAAGATGCAGGGCATTTATTACAGTATTTAAGAGTGATTATTAGTGTGGAGGAACCATAGGCAGGAGCATGTTTTAAGAGACAGAAGACAAATAAATGAAAAGAAGAAGAAACAATTCAGTTGTCCTGGGTGTAGTGCCAGTATATTTATTCCCAATGTTGCTTGATGTTGAGAAAACCCCTTTCATGCAAATCCAACTGTTACGTTCAAAATAGGAAAATGGTCGAAGTCACTAGTGAAAACAACTTTAATTAGATGGCTATTTCTAATAAACACGACTAACACAAACTGTCTTCATCAGGGCTGTTTTAACATTTCTAAGCAGTATGTTTTCTAAATCTGATTAAATGCTTTTTAACTGTTTGCAAGAAGAGAGATCTGGACCTTTTCTGTTCCTAACAATGTCTGAACTTCTGAGCACCTCAGACCTTTTTTCTTTTTGAGGACGTCATGTCTTTTGAACTCAAACAGATGTAAGAAAAGGCCTAAAATCATCTCCCTCCAAAAAGTGAAGACGTCCAACAGATCAAGCTTATCTGGAGAAATGTGGACCTCCTTGTGTGCAGCATCCGGTGCACACGGTCTAAAAATAGAGTAATGTTAAAGGAACCAAGGCAATGTGAGGATGTGTGGAGTGAATTTAGAAGTCGACAAAACAGCTGAACAGTCCACCTAAGCCTCTGGATCCCTGTTTGGAACGACCCCAACGAAATGTGTCACATTTCCTCCGGTCCAGACTCTACACCTGACATATAGAAGAATATAGAATGACATATAGAAAAATATTTATCTGTTAAACACATACTGTATATTTATTCATCTGAATATGAGCCCAGTATCACAGATGTTGTGTGTAACAGCATGCTGTTAGTTATGAGCTATTTCTGTATACACATCAGAATAACATTACATGACCTTGAGTCAAGAAAATAAAGTGGACAGTCTTGGTATGTCTAATTACAGCACGTCGTTGTGTTTAATATCCCATCCTTTCTAAACAAGTGGCCTCACAGTGTCATCTAGTGAGCCTCAGAGGTACTAACAAGTGGTTAAATTATTTAAAGGGGCCCTACTCTGCTCATGTTCAGGTTCATATAAGTATTTAGTGCCTCTACTGTGACATGTCTCCATGCTTTAATGTTCAAAAAGCTCTTTATTTTTCTGCAGCACCTCTTTTCACCCTCTGTATGAAACCAGAGCTCTGATTGGTTAGCTGGCCAGCTCTGTTGTGATTGGTCAACAGCTTAGAGATGTCCCGCACCTCAACACGTATAATGTGTTGGAGCGTTAGCCAATAGAAGCATGAGTGTGACATAGTCATGTCACTGTGTTATGGAAGTAAACAAAGGAGTCCAATGGAGGTGTTTCAGACGGGTATAGGGACTGTGTCGGAGAGAAACTCTCTCCGAAGGGAACACAGGGATGTTAGCCTCTATACATGCACAAACACAGACTAAGGACATGGAAAAGTGCTTGAAGCTTGAACATAGGTCGATATTTCCACATTATTAATGAGGTAAAAATGTTAGCATTGACTAAACACGTGATCAAATGTGGAAGAACAATTGCAAGGTTTTACCATGGAAACATGGGAATGGAACATGATGCTGAGATATGTTATCCATTCGAGCAGACTAAGGAAAACTCTTAGTAAAACGGTCACAAGACAGGAGTTAGCACCTGTTAATAATCAAGTGTGTCAGATATTTTCATAATACAAACCATTGTTCGAGGTTTTTGCCTCTTTTGTTCCATCTCAGTGGATGACAGGAAAGGAGGCACAACTTTGAGGAATGGACTGTTAGATATTTGCGTGATATTGTCCTACTTTTCCTTCTTGAGTTATGTCAAAAAAAAGAAGTTTTGTGAGGTCTCGCGTATACCTTGACCTTTGCTAAACAAAATCTCCTTCTGTCCAAGAGGATATTTGTGTCAAATTCCCTTTTCAAAAAAATATCTTGCTGAACAAAAGAGTTTGAAAAGGTGTGTGTGGGTGTGTGTTAAATTATTCACGTGTAAGCAGCTGTCTCATCTTCCAACAAAAAGTAATCTCCTGAAAAGCAACAAGTGGAGGAATTATTTATGATCAAAGTGTTACTGACACTGAGCAGTCAGACAGAAACCTGCTGCTGCTTTTAAACTGAACACACGCACACAAACTGTCCTGCCTCACCTGCTGCTTCAGTCTGCTCTCCCCAGAATTACCTTAACACAAATAAACATGACTAAACAGTGACATTTACTATTTAAAGGGACACATAATTTCTCCCAGTTTATGTTTGTTTTGATGATGTTTCACAATACACTTCTAATCCGGTCCGCATAGGGAACGGTGAAGTGGATGGATGGATAAAAAACGTAGGATTTTAACCCAGGAAATGTTTCCCATATTAGGCTTAATACATTTAATATAATATAATATAATGCTATATACAACATCAATGTTGTTGCCAATTATTGACATATCAAACATATGCAATGTGTCTTTTAGGACCAACAATAAATACATTTCCTGGGTAATAAAGTTCAGTTTTTTATAAACAGGTTTATTTAATTGGTTAAGATTGTGAAAATGAAAGAATACTTCGTAATTGTGTTCAGGACTGACTGGCGACAATAGTGGATTCAGTAAAGGTTGAAAATAATATATTAATACACACTATCAATAGTGAATATTTTTGGTCAACTAAGGACATTTTATCAGCCTTTTTAGAATAAGATAAAGGGTTAAATGAAGTTTGATTTACAATGTACAGTGATAAAAAGAAGATTGACCTGGTATTTTCACATGGGACACCTTTGTAAACCCTTTATGTTTTCCTCGGGACAACGCCCACTTCGCCAGAATTAAAACCCTGTCCGTTTTTCCTCCACGGAGACGCACATTTTTCCTCATAGACAATATGATCGCTGGAATCTGTCTTTGTTGCTGCTCTTGCCGTCCAACCAGCCAATCAGAGTTAGTATCCTGTTCGAAACGCCCACAAATATCGCTCACTGTCCAATCAGGGAGCTCCTTCACCCGAACGCCATTTTGTGGGTTTATAACAGCGATGGTCGGGTCTCCTGCTGGCGGCTGGTTGCTGGAACCTGTTGCTCCGCAGTTCCGTGTTGTGCAATGGACGGGTGAGTTATCCAAGCGTCTTTACGTACACACTCAGATAAAATGTACTTTCTGCCTGTTTTATTCACACCTGAGAGCCATACGAAAAACATGTCGTCCATTAACGGTTGTCCAGAGAGCCGTTGGTGTTGTTGTTGTTCGCTTAACTGTCGATAAAGTTGTGTTTAAAGTGGTAAATAAGCAGGAGTTAGCATTAGCGTTAGCATCGGGACGGCCCATTCTCAAAACCATCAATTTCACCAAAAAAGGTGCTTTCGTTTACATGCAAACACACATTTATTTAGCACATAGCGTTATTCTTAGGATCCGCTTTTGTTGAATAGGTTGTGGGAAGAATCACTAAGTTACAGTAACGTTACAGATTCACGATGTTCTCACGCCCACTGAGTGTTTTCACGATGCTGCCTCTCCTAGAAAAGTGTAGATTCAGTGAACAATAATGTAATTTCATGTGTTAAAAGTATGCCGAATTGAAGAGTACTCCCAGTTGATTCGTTTAAGGTGAACATATTATGTTTTTATAGGTTTTTTGTTGTGAGGATTAAGAATGCAAATTAAAAATGACCATGTTTCAAATGGAGTTCAGTTGTATTTGCACTGTAACGAACGGAAGTAACTGGAACTCGGTGTAATTTAGACTGTAGGCCAGTATAGCTTAACAGGGGTTTTGTTGCCAAGCAAATCCCTTTTTTAATGAAGATTTTATTAAAAACTTCACATGTTGCATGTGTGTCGACTTGAATGTTTCCAGTTGATTAGTTTTAGAGATAAAGAGTCATATCCTGGCAGGTTTGTGGATTTAATGTTTTGAAAGATGGCTTTACAATGATAGTAATGTCATTCAGTTGTATTTGCTCAAAAGGGAAGGGGAGTATTATATATAGTCTATGGGTGTAACAACGGTGTGTTTTTAGGCCTCAATTGAAGCTATTAGAAAGTGGTCTTAGTTTGATATGGACGAGTATTTTCTTTATCGGTTTTAAAGATTAACAGGAGAACTTTAAATCAACAGTATTTCATAAGTAGTAACCGTTGCTAAGATGTTAAAGGGTGCAATTATGATGAAATGCCTTCTGTCAAGCTTCATACTGCTTACATTGAGTTGTACATCTTATTTTAAATGGTTGTATTTCCACCTGGTGACACTGCAGGTCTCCTAAGACAGAACGGGTCTCAACTCTATTGAGTTGTTGGCAAAGGGAGGAAACATGAGAACAATCCTGTTTGTCCTGCATGTGTTTGTTTTCCATTGACTACAATAGTATTGATCTATTTGTTATTGACCTGAAGGAGTCAGTTGGCCACACATCTGAAGACAATGGAGTAGTGTCAACTGTTCTTTTGAGCTGTTAATATAATAACGGTCCTTTTAGCTGCAGATTGTGAGACGTTTGAGTTCTCGTTGTGAATATGTGTGTCTTGTCAGGGCTCATTCGTGCCCTGGGGGTCCTCTTCCAGCTGCTTTACAGCCTGTACAGTCAGCCAGCCCGACCAGCCGGTTTTCCATTATCTAACTGTCGAAGACATTTGACCAACTCTGTGCTTCAAGTATTCATGTCACAATGGTTCATGTATATGTCATAAATACGTGTACTTCACCTGAGTATTTCTGTTATGTGAGAAAATGGTAGTGTCTTTTGTTCTTGGGATTGTAGTTCCTAACGTGTCCTAATTCCATTGATTCATATTTTTATTGTGAATTTTTTATTTTATTCACAATTTTTGGGCAGTACGTTAGACTTTGGTTTTTATCCCAGTTTTTTAGTAAAAGGTGACGCCTCTAAATGTCTGTTTTTTCAGTCAAAAACCTGAAGATATCCACCGTAATAAATTATACAACAGACAAGCGAGTCATGAATTATCCAACAAGTTCATTAGACAATGGTTGCAGTTCTACTTCTTATTTCATGGGTCTGAAATTGTAGGTCTACTAAAAGTGATACATTACACATCATTACAAAAATAATTTCCCCTATTTTTATTGTCAAATTCTTCATGTAAACCAGTCGGTTCACAATAAAAAATAATGAATGAATGTCTACGGCACGGTGCTCATTTCAATCTGATATCTGTTGTTTGGGTCACACGACCTCCTCATAATGTGCTCCTGCATACTCAGGCTCTTGATTTGTAGATTTACTAAAGAAGCTAGGAGACAAACCAGGAAATAAAACAAATGAAAAATTGCCGAGTGGAAATCTCTCCAGAATGATCAGGACATTACAGACTGGATCCTTATTTTTCTGCCTCTACATGAAACAAGTTATTGTACTCCTCCACTGCATATCTCTGGCTGCACATCATTATTGTATCATATGAAGGTTCACTTCGTCAGACTGAGAAGACCCTTTTTGATAAGATTTTTTTAAGTCTTTTTAAAGTATCGAAATATGTTTGTTATTTTGGTCATTAATATATCGGTCTTTATTTTCATTTGAAGCTTTTATTGACGTTTTAAAGAAGCTTTGGATGTCATAACATTTCATATATAATATAACATTCCACACAGCGCCCCCTAGTGATCCGTGAGTATATTGGTAACATTTCACATTTATAAATTAAAGTTTTTCGCACTCTCGCAGGAATATCTCCACAATGGAGCGAGCTTAAGTTTCACTTTCGATTGCATGATATAGCCCAGCGCAACACCTTCATCACACATGTTGCCACTTGTTTGTACCATATTCAGGTGATTTGTAATCTGTTCTAAAAAAACAATGTGTTTTTGAGTTAGGTGGTCCGTGAGTGTTTTTTTATTGGTTAAGTGGTCCTTGGTATGAAAACGTTTGAGAAACACTGAGCAAGAGGACCTTTCCTTATGAACACGTTGTCACACTAGGTTGGTTTAAGGCACTGCATCTCCAAACGGCACAGTTCACGCCTTTTTAGCTTAATATTGTTAATACAGAGCAGTGAGTGAAGGCGTTACTGCTCGACTCCTTCTTTTTGTTTTTCCATTAGGATTTTGTGTGGATAAGAACCTGGTACTAATTATTTTGTTTATTTGTTTGTGCAGATTCTTAGAAGATGAGGACATATCTTAATTTATTCATGCATCTGTATCTCTGACATCGTTTTAGTCTGATTTATTCATTCACCTCTCCCGTTTAATTTCCTGCTTTTCAGATTTACGACCTGCGAGTCATTTGTGTAACGTATTGACAGATTGATCCCGCGGCATCCTGCCCTGCAGCTGAAACCCTCTGCATGCTGTGTTGATGTTAAACGCTTTAATCTGGTGCGACCTTCCGTCTCTGTGCTCAGCCTCTCTGGAGCAGCCTGCTGGCTTTCTGAGGGTTTCATGGGAATGATATGATATTAACAGCTTTCTCACTTCTCATTCTGACCACTTACAGCTGCCGTGTGATGCAGCAGATCTGCACACATTCTTTCAAATGCTTTCAATATCAACTATTTGAAATATATCAGAACACTCCCTTGAATCAGAAGCATTTTCAGGAATTTCATTTAATCCCAACGGAAACACGTGAGCTTTTAAGACTCGTAGCGAATGTTATCCCCCTGCCGCTTAGCCCCCTCTTAGATATGTTGAAATCACCTCAGAGTTTGTAGGTTTGGAGAAACACATTTTAATATAGTGACATAAATTAATACACGCAGCTTCGTCCCTCGTAAAAAGAAAAGGATAAATGGTGGCTGGGGGAAAGGGAAATATTTGGAGAATTTTGTTTATTCAAAGAAATAAACGCTAATATTTATGGAAAAAACTTGAATATTCTTAGGGTTTAAATTGGGTTTAGAATGTACTAGAAAAAAAAGAAATGTTTTAGATACTAAACCTGAATATCCTCTAATATTTTATAAAGTGACGCGTTGACAAAAATACCCAAACAATAAATTGGTAACATTTAAGAAAAAAAAATATAATCTAAAATCACAAACTTATGAAAAATAAAATGAAGTTGTAATGTTTTATTGTAAAGGAACCAGTGGCTCCGTATTTTATTTTATTTCTTTACCTACACACTCCTGAAAGAAAATGTGATCTCTTAAATCCCAAGTTCCTACCCCCTGTTTGATAACCCCCTCCGCGGCTCTGTATTAGTATCATTTGTTCAGCAGTTTAATTGTGATGTGCAGATGTTTTTATCTGCAACAAGCTGCAGTCAGCTGGCGACCTGTCCTCTCTGCTGGGTCTCTCTCTCTCCTCAGGCTTTAACCTCATTTTAACTTTTTGTTTTGGCTTGTTGTTTTGAGTTTCTCTCCCTGCTGCTTCTAACACGCTGTCTTCTCTTTACAGCAGTGTCCACCAAGATTTAACAGTTGGTACTAAGGTAGGCACCTCTGCTTCCTCTTCCTCCCCCTCTCTTCCTCCTCCTCTTCCTCTTTGTTGGTTTGTGTTCTGCTGTGAAATGCTTAGATTTGATTTGCACTATTTAAGGTCACTAACAAATCTCCCTTTCAATTATGATGGGTCTTAGTTGCATGAAAAATGTCTCAACAGGAAACGCTTATTCTAATATTGTTTATTCATCAATTAATAGTCTAGTTTTTGGGAGTATGAAATGTCAGGAAATTGTGAAAATAAATGTTTTACTACTTTATTTAGATTAGAACTTAATTTATAATACAGTTTCCTTAGTACTGCCACTAACATGTGTTTATGCATTATCCAGGCTGCTTTTCTAAACATTAAAGGGGACTTAAAGTCACTAATGGCGCTTTTCCATTGTAGCACGGTTTTCCACTAGGGGTAGTTCCGGCTCAGGGCTACTTTTTCACTTTTTTTTCTGGCCCTCCAAAATCGAGGTTCTTACCGAGCCAACAACCGGGCTCAATATGCTAAACTAGTGACGTAAACACTCTCGACTGCTGATTGGTCAGAGAGACGCGCTGGCAAGGAGGCTACAACTACAACAAGATGAACATATTTTACCGTGATTTAATTGTAATACACGTTTCAAAAATGATGCCGAAGTAACAACATACTGATACCGGTTAGTAAAAACCATGAATTAATGCTTTGACAAGTCTGCAGACAGACGGCAGGCGAACAACCTTTTAAAATGCGTGTTTTCTGAATGGAGATCGGCTAAGCTAACGTTGTATATGCGGTGGAAAAGCGCCATAAGATAATTTGGCTAAAAGGCAAAAGTAGTCCTCTAGAAAATCTTACTTTTTAAAATAATTAAATTGTAATAATTTTGTACATTTCCTTCTATTTATAACCTTATTATTTTCATTTGATAATAGCCATATTTAATTCATACACCTATTCATAATATATTGATATTAAATAAGCCCTCTTTAAGAGCGGTGGTATTTACGAGTGTTTGCACAAAGCACTCTGCTTCCCCTTGTCCTTCTCTTTTGTATGCAGGCTGTAAATACAGGTTTTTGTTATTACCTGTCACAACAAAAGCCCGTGACACTTACTCTGCATCAGTACATATTAAAGGGAACTTATATTTAGCTGAAGTAGTAGTTCTTTTGAAAAACTTCCCCTTTTTTAAAATAGTTTATTTTAGTTTGTACATATCAATTAATGTACAATTGCTTCTATCGATAACCTCATTCTTTTTTTATTCCATGATTTAATTCATAGCCACATTTATTCATTTAATTGACTTATGTAATATTATTAAATGAGATTTGTAAGCTCAGCCCTAACATGCATTTGTTTTTGGCTTTGGGAAAGATTAGTTCATTGTCTCTGTATTGATCTTGAAAAACGTTAAATATCAGGGTGTCCGCGGGGTCTTACGAAGTATTCAAAGTTGATAAATCAATTTATCTAAAAAGTATTAAATGGCATGTTCCAAGGTATTACATTTTGTAGCTTGTTTCCAATAAGTATATAAATGGTCCAAAGAGGTTGTATTCTACAGTGTGCCTGAATGTAGTCATGGCGTAGGTGTGTAGTGATTCTGTGGAGTTTATTGATGGCCTCCCGTTGGGTTTGACGTCATCTGAACAGGACGTCGCACGCTCACTGCTTGATAGCGCGAAGGTCCGTTTACGCCGGTTGCTAAGCAACATCGTTATGGTGAAATGCAAGTCTGCGTCCAAATGGTTGGAAGATAAGGAGGAGGGACAATCAATGCTGTCGTGGCTTCCTTCCTTGTCTTTCCATCAAGCCACTAGACGCCTTAAACAGACCGTTCTAACTCGTTTCCTTCCTTTAAAGTACTCACAGTTTGAAGTGTGGCTTGGCCTCCGATGGTTTAGAAGATGTTGCGATGTGTTTGCTCAAAATAAAATAACAAACTTTTGCACATGCAATAAAGAAAATAGGCCTTTACAATATTCAAAAGAAATAGGCAAAAATAAAATAACAAACAACTTAGATATTCTTTCTTTCTTGATAATGCTTATAACTTCGTAACTTACAGGGTACTTGTACGGTTTGTATGTACGTGTACGGTTAAAAACTGTTCCTGGACGGCGTCTCAACAGGTTGCCCATCTCTGTGGCTTTAGCACAGGTGCCGTGGGAATTGTATTCCTTTATAGTGCGTTGACTACAGATGTCACAATTAGGTGGCCTTTCTTATACAAATCAAAATACTGGCTCTAACAAATGCTGTATATAGTCAATGTGAGGTAAAGGGTGTCGCCAAGGTAACCGGTTAAAACTCCAAGTGGCGATGAGGTCTTAAAATGTATGGAAAGGGTCTTAAAAAAGGACTTAAAAGGCCTTACATTTGACTTCAGGATTCCTGCATATACCCTGAATATATATTTTTTAAGTTTGCAGCGACCCCGTGAACACCATTAGAGTCCGGCGCTGCCACCTGGAAACACTCAGAGGTTTTCTCTGTAATTAGTGTTGCGTTCTCACTGTTTTATAAACGTATTCTGAACTGCTGCAGTGATTTAGACACATTCCTCAACAAGTCTGACGATAATCCGATTATTCAACAATAATTTTACATTCTTAAAGGACCAGACCGCTGACTTTGCACCCATTCAGTATAAATCCTGCCGACTGAATCATTGGTCAGGTTTTACATATTTTTAGGGAGAAGGACCTTTGGTTTCTCTTCATTTTCTCTGTGGCATGTTTCAGTTCTCTGTACAAGGGTTGCTAAAGGCTAGCGAAAATCATAACCACAGATTTTTTTTACAGTGGATTTCTTTGAACAGATTAAATGGAACTTAAAGGACACCTATCATGCTATATTTAAATGATATATTGTAGGGCCATACCTATATAAGGTATATTTATACGGTTCTGTTTTAAAAATACCAAACAGATCCTGCATTTTAGCCATGCCTCATTTCGCTCCATTTGCTGTTCTCCAGCGCTGTTTTTGCAGCGGGCTGATTCTGTGAGCTGCAGCTGACCACGCCCCCCTGCAGCTGACCACGCCCCCTGCCGCTGACCACGCCCCCTGCAGGAGAGGGGGGTGTGCTCGGATCAAGTCAGACGAGGGGGAGAAAAAGAGATCTCCGTCCTCCCTGTTTTATTATATTACTATATAGTCGTTATTCATTTGTTTTAAAGCTCAATAAATAACAAAGAAGCTTTGACCGGAACTTTTCTAATTTTGTCCGGAAGATTTAAACTTTAACGGACGGGGAGGGATTGCATTGAATTACAGCAACGGGAGCAAACGCTTGCCTCGGGGAGGGAGAAAAAGAGCCACAGTGGAGAATAAACAGAAGGGCAACCATGCGCGGGAAGTCTTCTTCGCTGCTTTTGTGGCAGACTACAGCGCCTCTTACAGGCCTGGCATATGTACTACAGCGTCTCCAGCACTTTCGAGCGACAATGGCCGGCCGTGGCTCAACCCCACATTCCCCTGATAGGTGGAGAGTTGGCCCAATAGCCGTAGCGCCACCGTCCTGACGTCAGGACAGTGTTCAAATCTGGATCAGTCTGTATCAGATCCGTTGCAGCCCCTTTTTAAGAGATTTGGGTATGGAGGAAAATAGAGAGGGTTGTGTTTTCTGACACTTGGTGAGTTACCTGGAACACCGGGGACACATATTCATGTATAAAAGACGTACAAAAGTGCATTTTGCATGATAGGTCCCCTTTAAAGGAAACCCAAACCAATAAATAAATAACAAGAGTCCGCTAGATTTACGCGATAAGAATATCTCTGCAAAACTAAATGTGACAATAATTAAATGAAAATAATATTAATACACCACATACATTTATAAATCCATGTAAAAATATAAGTAATGTTTTTAAATAAAAATACATTTAAAACAGAAAATAAAACCCTCTCTCTTTTCCTCCGTACCCAAATCTTTTAAAAACGAGCGGATACAGATTTTCTGCCGATATGACATCAAATCGGCGGCGGACCCTCAGAAAGTTGCCATCAGAAACAATGCCTGACGTGTTTTGGACGTAATCTCGTCTTTGTTTACATCAGCAAGCCTCGCTAACACTCAGAGCTAACCTGTACTGGAGAGCACGTGTTTAAAAAGCAGGAAATAATAAAGGAACTCTCCTTGTGATAAACCCGCAAGAGAAAAAGCATTTGAGCTCCATACTGTTTCAGAGATAATCCTTGATGTGGTTTAGAACAGGATGGCGTTTTATCACAGCAGAATTTAACTTTATCTCCGGTAGAATTCTGATCAGGCATTAGCTCAAGCTAAGGACCCAGAATCCGCGTTTCTCTAACAGGGCTGCAACAGAGGGGTTTGAGCAGCATGAGACGTGGCTACAACGGGGGATCTGTTTGGGATTTAAGCAAAAAACTTCACAGACATGTTTTGTATAGGTATGGCCCTACAATATATGTTTCCAATTTAGAATAATAGGTCCACTTTAAGTCAACTTCTACATTTTTGTTTCCAACAGACAAACCAATAAATCACTCGATAAATGAAGAAAATAGTCTGCAGGTGAATGAATGACCTGCAGCTCTTATAAGCATGCAACATCCAAACTGTCTGCAGTATCTGTCTAAGAGCAGAGTCTCCAATTTCACTGAAGCTGGAAGGAAATCATTTAATACCCAGTGAGAGAGTTAACAAGATCAAATCCATCGGTGTGGAAGTCAGAGGAGGAAACGGGAAATGTCAGGTGTTTGTTTTATGTAACAGACTTCACATCTAAGCCGTGACGTGTCTTCAGTTCTGAACCATCTGACTGCTCCAGTGCTTTATTAGAGCCAATCAGCTGATCACTCGGATGTGGTGGGCGTGGCCTTTATGAACCTGAAGTACAGAAACACGTGTTATTTAAAGTGTATTTAAAACCGTCTCACATTAGAGGTCTTTCTGTAGTCATGGGGACAGGATATCCTCCCATTAAGAAGCATCTGCTTGAAGATGAATATCTGAGTGAATGATTGCTTGTAAAGCCGCAGTGACATGGGAGAAAAACCTTGATTACAATACAAAGCATAAATTATGAAATGCTTTGCAGTTTTATAGCCTTCTGTGACCGGGTGCCTTCTGCCAAAGTGTTCATGCCGTGTACTACAGAAGAGTTTGTAGTGGTTTCTTTCCAGAAAGGAGTATGGTGTCTCTTTATTGGCTCGGTTTATATACCAATTCTTATTAATATTTGTACAACATTTCAAAGCTTCATTGCACATTGACGTCACATGTCTGTCGTCACTTATTCCAGGGTTCCCGTTTCACTGCACTTTGTCACTTTTTAGTTTCATTAATACATCGACTTTTATAACCCCAAACCATGAGGATACACTTTTTCGTGACATTTCTGGCGTTTACATTTTCGTCGTTCTTTGCGCGGTTACCTGTAGTGATGTAAGGTGGAACAAGAGCCACGTTTCTCTCCTTGTTTGGGGCTTTGTGTTAATCCAGCATCGCCCTATTTCAAATTATTGTTGGATCCCTGTGATGGAGGTTAGAAAAGTACTTGATGTGAAACTGCAAGCATTTTTCACATTCTCACTGGTGGTGGTCAGCGTCCGGCTTCATCGTGGTGACCGCCGCCCGCCGCGGTTTTTTAAATTTAATTTAAAGTCTGGCTGGCCAAAACCACATGAAGGTTTAGAGAAGCTGTGAAGAGGAGGACGACGTACAGCTCTCCCGTTTCCTCCTCTGGCCTCAAGCGAGTCACCTGAAACCGTCCTGAACACGGATCCTTTTAAAGGGACGGATCAGAGTTTATACTACCGGTAGTTTGTTAAGAAGTGTTGCTACCCTCGCCCGTCTCACTAGAATCCATAGTCTGGTGGAATAATAATTCATGTAAAGTTATATTAACGTTGTTTGCTTTGAAATCTCAAGTCTTCCTAATTGAAATAGCGAGAGGGAAAGTGCGGTTAACATGACATCTTGTACACCTGTGTTTTGGCAGGACTTTGTGTTTTTAAATCGAAATAAACTTAAATATAGGCCGTGTCAGAATTACATTAACCGTGCATGCGCAATAGTCATATTGAAGACATTCGATGTCAAGAGAGCTGCATGAACTGAAACCATCATCGTGCTACAAAAAGTTGTTGCGTCTTAATAGAACATGTTGAATGACTTGTCTGCAAGAAGTCCTGTCGGATAGGATATGATTTACTCGTAATAAAAGCTTCTTAGCAATCACTAGTTGTGACACGCAGACTCTGCATGCCAGCAAACCAAAATCATGTCTGATCATTTATCAAACAACCAAAGAAACCACCAGCTGTTGAACTAAACCGAAACGGTCTTCAATGGATCCAGTTTAAGAACTGGTTTTTGCTACGTGTTCTTTTTTTCGAATGTAAGCATAAGACGATAATAGACGAACGTTATGTTTGCATGATTGTCAGAATGTGCATATAGACATAATCTTCAGTTAATAAGTGAAGTCGTTGAGGGTCACTAGAGGACTGCAGTAGACCAAACATGTAACTCCTCAAAGCCAAGGAGGGTCTCATATCAAATACTCAAGGGAGGGCTGCTCGATTATGGCAAAAATCATAATCTCCATTATTTGGGTCAATAATTGTAATTGTGATTATTCATTGACTTTGAAAACATCCATTTATTGGACAAACAACAGTATGTCTTTAACAGTTGATTACCCGGAACTGTAAGTATAATGAAACTGAAAAACCAAAAAATAAAGTAATAATTAAAAAATAATCGTTTTATTTCGATTACGTTGTTTTCGTAATCGTTGCAGGCTGTAATCGCGATTAAAATACGATTTTAAATACGATTTTAATTGAGCAGCCCAAACTCCAGGTAGTCATTTATCACCTGTTATATAATCGCTCTTGAGAAAGGAGAAAACGGTTAAGTATCCCAATAAAACAAAGTCAATGCTGTAAACTAATTAATTTGAGCAAATATAAACTCAAATGCGGTTTCACGAAGCTGCACTTAAAGGTGGGGAGGTAATTTATTTCAGAACCACTTGTTATATTCCATGGAGTGCCTCTTACATCCGATAGCAATAAATAAATTAAATGCTTTGACAATTAATACATAAAAAAAAGTCATCTGTGGAAGCCGTAGCGCTGTAAAAAGCACGACCAATCATCTGAGCCGGCCCGGCTAAAGTAGCTGGTGGCCTACCTGCCTGTCAGCCTTCATCTGGGCACGAACCTATCTCGTGCCCTCATTGGTCATGTGGCGCGTTCGTGTGTGTTGGAGAAGGGGCAGATTTCTTCCGGCTGTGTATTTTCAAACTCTAGCACTCGAGCTGGTTTCTCTATTCTTCTTACCTACCCCACCTTTTTATTCTCTTGTAAAACAAAGTGGCTGCCTTACAAAAAAAAAAAAACTGAGATATTATTAGGTGAAAAAGGAATTGATTATTTTACATTTTAATTAAAGCTCTTATCTTTTATCAGTATTTGTGTGCAGTTGTATCTGAACAACCAAATGCGTAGCTAGCCCGTAGTTGCAGAAACGTGAAGATGTACAACCAAATGGCGCAAGGCTGCACCGTTTTAAAAACAACTAATTGCATGTATTGTCACTGATATTGTAATTGCAGAAAGCAGCAAATTATCCTTTTTGTAACCGTAGTCACATTTTAAAAATATATAAACATGATTTTGATTTTCGTCTTTACCAAATATTGGCGCTTAATGCAATGTTGCACTAGTCCATGTTGCGATTTCAATGACTCGGCGTATAGTTTTGGTCTGCAGACAGAGAAGGAAAGAAGTGATGGATTTGCTGCAGTTTTGAGACGGAGCTCCTCAGTCAATTATATCAACAGTCACCTTGTTGTGGTTCGCTGGTTGACAGACTGTTAGCTGTCTGTCTGTCTCGGTGTCTTTTGTCCTCCTTCAGCCCGAGGCAGCCGGTCAGTCAGTCAGCAGCTGTCCGACAGCAGATCCAGAGAGGGACCGCAGCACTCAGGTTTCTGCTCTATTATTCATGGCAGGCGCTGTAAGGAGATCTCGGCTGCTTTTGTTCAGATGGAAATGTGTGCTGCTCAGGTTCCTCTCAGAAGAACCAGGCTGCTTCTGATCTAAAGAAACACACAAATGCATCATGACAAACTCTCCTGTGTTTTTTGTATGGAAGTGACACACTCAGCAGGACAAGTGTGCACCTCACCGCATTCCATTTGAACACCTTCCTGCAGAGTGTCTAGTCAGGGGTGTCAAACTCAATTTCATCTCAGGCCACATCAGCATGAAGGTTGCACTCAAACTTTAAGACTATATAAAAATACATATATAAATATTTAATATATATAAAATAATGCAATTATATTACATTATTGCCTCTGCATTGGATTGTTATGGGATAGGGTAATAACTTCATAATTAACTACGTCTGAAAGCAGAAGTCTAGGGCAAATAATTGCAAGTCTCTTCAGTGAGAAGGTTACAACATGATTTAAAAAGAAAAGCCAAATTCTGGAAAAAAAAAAAGAAGTGACATTTTGAAAAGGAAGTAACATTTAAAAAAACATTCGGAGAAAAAGGCAAATTCTAAGAAAAATGCATATTTAAAAGGAAAGGCAAATTCTGAGAAAAGTCAAATTTGAGATGCATTGTGGGACATGTAGTAAAAACTACTTTACAGTGGCATCTAACCGTATAATAAACTTATTATATTCTTTGCAAGCTCTTGCGGGGCCACATCAAATGAAGTCGCGGGCCGGATTTGGCCCCCGGGCCTTGAGTTTGACACCCCTGGTCTAGTGAATATCATTGTTGTGACACAAACAGAAAATATCATTTATTATCTCCGATTCACTGCTTTCTTACTTTGCCTTTCATTAATCTGATGCAGAAGAGAGGCGAGCATCCTGCAGCTTATAGATTGTATTGACTGTGGCGCAGGCTCACTCAACGAATGATGCTAACTCTCTTTGTTTGCTTACTTGTTGCACGGAGGAGAAAGGGCACACTTCAAAAGCTGTGTGTTTGCAGATGGCGAGCCTTGCTGAACGCTTTTCAAAAAACTAAAGCGGCTGTTGCAGCGCCATGCTGTCCAGCCAAAATGAAAGGCCATTCCCGAGTCGTGTCATTGAGACGTTGCTAGTGACGTAGGGCTGGGTTGTATGGAGAAAATTACAATATTATCACATACATTGATAAAGCGACAATATTGTAACTTGTTTTTTTTTATGAATAGCCATTAGTTTCGTGGATGCTGACTGCAGTGGGATATATTAAGTAGACAGGCAGAGCTTATAATACAACTGCTTGAACGGGTCAGAAAGTGACTTGACTATCAAAATAACACATAACTAAGGCCATATCTCGTCTCAAGAGAGAAGTGTATCCTCACTGTGACTCAAACAAGCTGTAGCATTACGTGTATAGTTTCCCCTGGGTCTGCATAACATGTCAGGTGCTCTTTAACCCAGATGACTCTCAGGTGGCTTTAAAAAAGTGGTCGAAACATTGATGGTTGTAAAAGAAAATGGAACCGTGTCATTAAAAGGTTTCGTGTTGATGCCATTCTAACTTTTCCTGTGTGTCCCTCTTCAGGCCTGGTCTCTCTCTCTCTAAATTAAGTTACTCTTCTTCCGAGATGCAATTTCAGGTACTTATATATTACATTGGGCAACAATTGTTTTAACGTGAATCTGTATTCTGTAGTACTGACTGTATTTGGTCGAAATCCTTTTGTCCCCAACCCGAGCATTGAGCAGAAGCGTATCATTCTGAAGTGTTAAATGCATCAGTGACAAACAGGAGAAGAACTGCAGTGTGTTGAATGTGGCCCAGCCTGTTTGTCTACATCTGGTTTTCATTGAGCTCCACAACACAGGAATTCACCCCCCCTTACACACACTCACACTCACACTCACACTCGACTGCTCTTTGTGGGTCTAAGAAGGGGATGACAGGGATGTTTGACCCGTTTCATATTAACGGTTGAATTGACACAAAGGACAGTTTCACCTCAGTTGTGCTAAATATATACAGTATGTGTTAGTGAGGCGACGCTCTTTACTGACCTCTGGTGGCAGCAGCATGCTTGTGCTACTTTCACTTTTAACTTCTACTAAAAAGCAGAAAATCCTCCAAAAAACCTTTTTGAAAATCACTTGCCTTAAATAAAACGGACATTCTTTAAAGGCGAAATGGAATCGACAGCTCCCCGTGGAGACGTCCTGCTTTTAGTTTTGTGTGATTGTAACCAAATATGTCATCGAACAATTTGTTAAGAACACATTTTTATATTTTCTGACATTTTACCGACCAACCATTTACTATTATTGTATCCTGCATGCTTATTAGCATCCTTAGATTAATCAAAACCGCAGCTTTGTTAAAATGTAAAACGTGCAAGTGTTCAAAAAAAAGAACAGTTTTCCTGACGGCTAGTTTGCTAAAATGTCTTTTTATTATTAATGTTTATTTAGAATAATTGTAATTAAGGAAATTAACGGGTGTTTTTGTTTTGATGTTTTTCAGAGAGGATCTGAAGAGCTTTTCCCCAGCGTCTCCAGCGCCCCGTATATCATGAGCACCACAGGTCAGATACGTCACTTTGTATTTTGTTGTTGTATACAAATTGCAATGTCTTAAAAATGTGCTCAGTAACTAATCGTAGTAGAATAATCAGAATGGATACAACCCATCATGGTGTATCGTCAGTGTTTCTGTTATGAATGTGTCTTGACCTGCTGCTGCTGTTGTCTCCTGTCCTCTGTAGCCAATGGCAACGACAGTAAGAAGTTCAAAGGTGACATAAGAGGCCCCGGCGTGCCGTCCAGGGTCATCCACATCCGAAAGCTCCCGACTGACATCAGTGAGGCCGAGGTCATCAGCCTCGGTCTGCCCTTCGGAGACGTCACCAACCTGCTGATGCTCAAAGCCAAAAACCAGGTGACGCACGCTGACTGGGAACTACAGTCGTCAAACATATATTTAAAAAAGGATATTAAATATTAGGGCTGCAGGAATAATCACATTTTAAAGTTTGAAATATGTGATTAAGCGATTTAAAAAAAAAAAAAAAAAAAAAAAATTGCGGTGTCCTTTGAGCTGTATTATCAACCTATGTAAAGATGATCAAATCTTAATCGAGCTTCATTATGTTGCCTTCAAAATGCATAACATGCTGCATTTACACAATGTAGGGTGAATATCCCATTAATATTGCAATAACTATCACAGAAAAATAAATATTGCAATGAAGGTTTTCCAATATTTGTAGCACGACATGGAAGTAAAAAGAAGTGCTTTGTTTATTTGGATTATTTGGTTTATGACGAATAACAGTGATCTCAATACTGATCAAAATAATTGTGGTTTTGGCTTTAATTGAGCACCTCTATTACATAGCATTACAATATATCTGGTAGAGTGGGGTCCCTAATAGGGGTGCATACCGGTTCCCGGTATTACCGAAATACCGGTTACTGGCGGCTACCTTATACCGTACCGAAATCAGATCCCGTTTTTGATTTATTTTTTTATATATAAAGTTAGGCGTGATATCCTTAAACTCACGCCCAAACCACCAGCCAATCCGTTTGCGCGTCTTGCAACGGCTTCGGTGATTGGCTTGATTGCCAAGCAACGCCCTTCACCTTCCTCCCGAACGTCTGAGCCTTTCGGTTAGCTTTCGTTTTTTAATTAGCTCAATGTCAGCACGAAAATCTAAAGTGTGGCTGCATATGACTGCCAGTCTGAATGGTGGGGTCTGAAACCACTGCCAGTCTGAATGGTGGGGTCTGAAACCACTGCCAGTCTGAATGGTGGGGTCTGAACCACTGCATGTCTGAATGGTGGGGTCTGTAACCACTGCCTGTCTGAATGGTGGGGTCTGAACCACTGCATGTCTGAATGGTGGGGTCTGTAACCACTGCCTGTCTGAATGGTGGGGTCTGTAACCACTGCCTGTCTGAATGGTGGGGTCTGTAACCACTGCCGGTCTGAATGGTGGGGTCTGTAACCACTGCCTGTCTGAATGTTGGGGTCTGTAACCACTGCCTGTCTGAATGGTGGGGTCTGTAACCACTGCCAGTCTGAATGGTGGGGTCTGTAACCACTGCCGGTCTGAATGGTGGGGTCTGTAACCACTGCCTGTCTGAATGTTGGGGTCTGTAACCACTGCCGGTCTGAATGGTGGGGTCTGTAACCACTGCAAGAAGTTTATTTCTGGGAAAGGCGGCAACACATCCAACCTCTCAAAACATTTCCTACCGTCACATAAAATCCTGAGTACAGGAATGTACAGTCTTCAAGCCCGTGTTGTCAAACGTGTTTTTCATTGTTTGTTCACTAAAAGTTCGAAGTCCCACAATTAATTGTAATATTCATTTGACATGTTAACTATATCATAAAGTGCTTCAATTTTTCCTTTATGCAAAAAGTATCACGATATGTATCGGTCGAGTATCGGTATCGTTCAGTGGTATCAGTATCGTAAAAAAGTCAACGATATGCATCCCTAGTCCCTAAGCTCAGCAGGGTCCGCAGTAACGCAGTATTATTATTTTACACTTCCGTTACCATACTCACCTCTCCTGTCCTCCCTCTTCAGGCCTTCTTAGAGATGAACTCGGAGGAAGCGGCTCAGAACATGGTGGGATATTACTCCACACTGGTGCCCATCATCAGGCACCACCCGGTCTACATCCAGTTCTCCAACCACAAGGAGCTGAAGACCGACAACTCCCCCAACCAGGAGGTAACCATCTCTCAGGGTTTAAGCACAAATAAGCTCAAGAAACTCCACACAACTCGGGAAACATCTTCAAATGTTGACTTCAGTTGCATTCAGAGCTTAGTAAGTTATGATGACTTACAAAACCTGTGTTTGATGGTCGTGATAAGCAGTTGTTTTCATGAACGCCAAAATGTGAGTTTCTATCAAGCGAAGGACGGGACGGCCTCATCTATCCTTTTCGTAAAGGACGGTTTGTGTATCCTATGCTGAAGGAGATAACAAAGGAAGCATTCAAGCTCCTTTCCTTATCATCTAGATCAGTGTTTCTCAAACTTTTTCATACCAAGGACACTTAACCAATAAAAAAACACTTGCGGACCACCTAACTCCACAAATATTCAAAAACACAGCGTTTTTTTATAAATCGCCTGAAAATGTTACAAACAAGTGGCAACATGTGTGATGAAGGTGCTTATCTGGGCTATATCACGCAATCAAAAGTGAAACTTAAGCTCGTTCCATTGCGGAGATATTCCCGCGAGAGTGTGAAAAACTTATAAATGTATTTCAAATGTGAAATTTTACCAATATACTCACGGGCCACTAGGGGGCGCTCATGGACCACCAGTTGTCCGCGGACCACACGTTGAGAAGCACTGATCTCGATCAGCGGTTTTCAAAGTGAGAGACGCACCTCCCCCGGGGGCCGCCAGAGAGCTTAAGGGGAGGCGCAGCGTGAGAAAAAAATACAGTGAGAGAGGAGACGGTGTCAGGCAGAAAACGTTGCTTGCACACTTTCTGCTGTCTGTGGAGACCGAGTTCCCCCACCTCGCCCAAAAGGCTGTGAAAGTGCTCATTCCCTCCACCTCCCTGTGTGAGTGCGGGTTTTCCGCATTGACTTTGATCAAACTGTAAAACTACACTGCCCAGCCAAAAAAAAGTAACCACTTTGATTTAACTAGGCCAGTAGGTAAGGGCTTTCCACTGGATAGTAATACCCCTGCATTATAGCAATAATAATAATGGCAATAATAATTGGGGGGGGGGGCACGGCTGTTATGTTCTCTGAGGGGAGGCGCTCCTTCCCACACTTTGAAAGCCTAGATCATTTGAACTGCTCTTACCATGGCTGCCACTAAAGTACGCCTCGGTCATTTCACTCAGTTAGGAACCTCCTTAAGCTAAAGAGTAGCATGTAAATCTCTCTCTCTCTCTCTCTCTCTCTCTCTCTCTCTCAGAGAGCCCAGGCAGCTCTTCGCGCCCTCACTTCCTCACATGTGGACGGGGTTGTGGTGGCTCCCAGCACCGTGCTGAGGGTGGTGGTGGAGAACCTGATCTACCCCGTCACACTGGACGCCCTCTGCCAGGTAAACACAACAACAACAACAACACAATCATTTATTTCTTGTTTGATAAATGTTGCATGCAAATGCTCAGGTCAGAAGAATGTCATTGCCATTTCTACACCGTAGCTTTGTGCACATGACAAGAACACCTTTGAATCTTGAATGCTGTTTTCTTTACCATCATTGTTTACACTCCCTGATTCCTCTCTGGTCCTCAGATCTTCTCAAAGTTCGGCACGGTGCTGAGGATCATCGTCTTCACGAAGAACAGTCAGTTTCAGGCTCTGCTGCAGTACGCTGAAGGAGCCTCCGCCCAGTCAGCCAAACTGGTGAGCATCACACCCTGCGACACACACACACACACACACACACACACACACACACACACACACACACACACACACACACACACACACACACACACACACACACACACACACACACACATATACACACACATGCTATCACTATTTATTCACGATTAATTCCTTATTATTATTTTATTGTTTGTTTTAATAATGTATTTCTTTCCTACGCAGTCATACAATCACACATATGAACCATATCGAGCACAATCCCCCTTTAACACTCGGTTACAACACAAGTGAAAGTTACGGGACTTAAGATGTTATATTGATTTGAAACACAGAACTTGCACTTAATGAGAGTCCCAGTGAGATTGGAGAGGAGTTGAGCAGCTGCTCTCTGTGCGTTTCAGTCTCTGGACGGACAGAACATCTACAACGGCTGCTGCACTCTGAGGATCAGCTTCTCCAAACTCACCAGCCTCAACGTCAAGTACAACAACGAGAAGAGCCGCGACTTCACCAGACCGGACCTGCCCAGCGGGGACAGCCAGCCCACCATGGAGCACCCGGGCATGACCGCCTTCAGTAAGACACACACGCACGCACGCACGCACGCACACAGACAGACAGACAGACAGACAGACACAAATAGGAAGGTTTCATTGAGAGACTCTGTGCTCTGGTGCAACACAAGTGCATGTTGAGATTTTCTGTAAAAAGTCAGAATTTGTATAAGTCAGTTTTTAAGAAAAAAAGTCAGAATTTTGAGGATAATTTAGTTAATTTTCAGAAAAGTTGGAATTGTAATTAATAAATCTTGACTTTGAGAGTTGGAAATTGGGGGGCAAAGTCAGAATTGAGGAACTGTTGAGATTTTCTGTAAAAAGGCAGAATTTGTATACGTCCGTTTTTAAGAAAAAAAGTCCGAATTTTGAGGAAAATTTCAGAATTTTGAGGAACTGTTGAGATTTCCTCTTTAGCCCGATTTCCTACCGCTGAACCACGTGCTTGCAGGACCAGGACATGCAGTCCCCATTCAGAGAGTCTTGTATCACGGGGGGTTCCTGACTGTGCTTTCTCTCTGCAGCTCCAGGAATCATCTCCGCCGGCCCGTACGGAGGAGCGGCCCACGGCTTCCCCCCCGCCTTCACCCTGCAGCCCACAAGTCAGTCTCACCTGTCTTTTTTTATTTCACTTTATTTTAAATTGTTTTGTCAATACATAATAGACATACACAAAACACTACATTGAAAATACACATAATATACGAATACATACATACATACACAAAATAACCGCATTTCAGAGGTGCAGAAAGTGCATTGTCCGATCGCCTTTGTTCAATCACGTTGACTCGTTACGGTCCATGGTAAAGTCGAGGCTTTTCCTCCTCCTTAATTGGGTTAGGATGTTTAATGACCGTGCCACTGATAATTATCGTTTGGTTTAGCGCCACGGTGCGTCTGGCTTTCCATATCTGCATGCATGAGATGCAGATTACCAGCTGGAGAAGAAGTTCTCTTTCTGGTCCTCTGAATATACAATAGTCTCTCTTGTCCACAGTACCTCAGTAAGTAGGGAGGGGTACCGAGCCCCGGTATTAAACGGGCCCCGGGGCTGAATTATTAAAGACCGTGGTGCCGTTAAGCTCCGACGTTAGCGGTCTTTTTATCGGTACTGAAGACTGCGGAAAATATGTCATGTATTATTGCTACACAAACATTATATTGCAGTCGTAGTGTCGCCAACTCCGTTTCTAACACGCAACAAGACTGCAAAATGCATCTATGATTATTTTTGAGCTTTCCAATCCAGACGAGATCTCTCTCCCGCCTGTGTGCGAGGGGGCGGGGCAGTTTACACACACGCTCTGCTACATGCAGCAACACACACACACACACGGAGGAGATGGCGGAGAGAAAGCGCTAAAAGATGTGGTTAAACTTTCCCCGTCTCGATGCTCGTTACCTAAAGTGCAATAATAGTTTAGCATGTAAGGGCGGTAACACGAGCAATTTGTCTAAACATTGATCAAAAGCGCTCCACATTCAGACGGAGGAATGCACCGGGTTCCACTGTCTTTCTAGCAGCTCTGTAGCCCAGTCCACGAGGAACGTTTCCACGTCAGGTGTTCTGTATGCTAGCAGCAACACACCGAGTTAACTCAATGATACAAACATGGGTTAATGATTAGAGGAAACTGAGTTATTTATGTTAAAGTTTCAGCTATTCTGTTTACAGTTCTGTCATCAGATTATTTAACACGATTTGTTAAAAACACTGTTTCTTTTGATGTGAAATATTATGTATTTAATTTAAATGAAAAGCAATGTTAATTTTGTTCACAATTAGTTTAGTTAGTTTACCTTTTTTTTCTCTCCAAAATAACCGATAAAAGACCGGACCGATAAGCGGTATCGATGAAAGTAGTAGTACCGTTAAAACCTTAACGATACCCATCCCTATCAGTAACTCAGTAACTGCATATATAACAAGACAATAAAGTACTGCAGATAAATAATGCACTGTTTTCACAATACGTTTTTACCGGTACACATACATGTAAATATATTTAATATGTATATATGTTGAGATTAATAAAGGTCCATCTTATCTAATCGTAACAATTTAAGAAAAAGTTCAAACGTTGTGCAGGAGAAGTTTGAAGCCAAAAAGGGGCTTATTGATACAGAGAGATTATAAGATGCCTCCTATGGATACAAATAATCCTATTGATCAAACAAAATGTCTCCCCCTCCCCCAGTGTCCTCCCACTACCCAGGTCTGGTCCCCGGGATGCCCGGAGGCCTCGCCGCTCTCTCTCTCCCCGGAGCCTCCAGGCTGGGGTTCCCTCACATCTCTGCAGGAGTCTCTGTCCTGCTGGTCAGCAACCTGAACCCAGAGGTACTTTATAGGACGACTAAACTTCTGTACGCTCTCCACAATTTGTCTAAATGGAATGGAAGTAACGGCAGAAATTGCATTTAAACAATCACAAGTATAAGGCCGTACTGTAAACGGCAGTGACAGACACTTCTACTGTATTTACAGAATAACGTGCATAGCTTTCCACCCTTTCAATGGGAGGCATTCCACATTATGGTGCATCAAATATAACAAAGCGGAGGGTTTTAAGAGGGGTTGCCACACTTACATCGGCATTGACAATCCGTTTTTTATTTGACGAGAAAATTGGCTCTAAAAATTACAAAAAAAACTTGAAAATTAGTAAAGAATATATAGAAATGCAAAATAATACTATTACAATTATGCACTGCTATTATTCAGAGATAAATCAACATATATTTAATGTATTATTATGACTTTATTTATTTCCAATTAAAACGTTGTTGTCCTATAGTGATATCAGAAAGATATTTGAGTGTTCTGTCCTGTGATTGGCTGTTTGAGTCATGTGTTTTTATCCTTGTGTCTCGCCTTATGACTCCCTGTAATGTTTTTAATGTGTTCACATTATCACACACACACACACACACACCTGTCCACACACACACACACACCTGTCCAATCACATTGATATCATTATCTGACCCCTCCTCTCCAGGTAATTAACCCTCTGATTGACCCCTCATCTGTTTTTTTCTCCCCTTATTTTAATTTGTTGCCATGGAAACGCCTCGGACACCTCCACCTGTCCTGCCCTCCCACCTTTACCTGTCCTGTCCCTTCTCTGCTGTCTCTAAAGAGAGTTACGCCCCACTGCCTCTTTATTCTCTTCGGTATGTTGTCACGAGCTTCTTATTTTGAAATTATGATGGTTGTTCTGATTTTTCATTGTTATTAATGAAAAGTGAAGTTATTGTCTGCTGGTTGTCGGATTCCGCGTGATTTTGGTTTATTTACAATATTTGCAGCTTTTTATACATGTTTTTTTACAACGGCGTACCTTAGCGTGCCGCAGTGACGCGTCCTAAAACCCGGAAGTAAGTTGGCATTTGACCACTTCCGGTTCCTTCGACAAAAAGCAAGTTCTCCAAAGGGTTTAGGAGAATATCTGAACTGAGGTTGAGACGCATTGAAGAGACGGATCACGTTTTGTTCCACGACATTAAATCATCAGCAGTGACCCCGCTGGAGATTTCTGAAGAGTTGACGTGTCTGAGAAACGATGGTTGTTACCAAGTGGCTGAACAGGACTACAGAAGTCGTGGAGGTCGTTGTACGTCATTACGCCGAACACGTGAACACTCCTGCAAAGTGTTCAAACAAACGCTTCAACTCGTTCCGTTTAGAATCTGTGTGTTTGAATATGGATCTGAAGTCGGCGTGACGTTGAAGCAGCGACCCTGCTGTAGCTCCTTTATAGCATAACGTTAGCATAGCGACCCGGCTGTCGTTCCTTTATAGCATAACGTTAGCATAGCGACCCGGCTGTCGTTCCTTTACAGCATAACGTTAGCATAGCGACCCGGCTGTCGTTCCTTTATAGCATAACGTTAGCATAGCGACCCGGCTGTCGTTCCTTTATAGCATAACGTTAGCATAGCGACCCGGCTGTCGTTCCTTTATAGCATAACGTTAGCATAGCGACCCGGCTGTCGTTCCTTTATAGCATAACGTTAGCATAGCGACCCGGCTGTCGTTCGTTGATAGCATAACGTTAGCATTTAGCTTCTGGCGACTAGATTTATGATTCGAAAATGATGAAAGTAGGTTGAGATTATCCGGCTGAACAAAACGTGATCCGTCTCTTCAATGCGTCTCAACCACAGACCTTAGTTCCAGCTATTTTCCTAAACCCTACGGAGAGATTGCATTGCGTTTTTGTCGAAGGAACCGGAAGGAGTTTACTTCCGGGTTTTAGGACACGTCGTGGAGGTGACATTCTGAAACATAATCAATAATAATAATAAAATGTAGCCAGTAATTGATATGCGTTGATAGAAAAGAGTCTCGGGGAACTTTTATAGTAATTGTTCTGAGGTGGTCTTCGAAACTTCAGGAGTATTTTCAATTTTGTTTTTCCAAATATTGATAATTTCAAGAAAATGTCAGCATTTTCAGAAAAAAGTCAGAATTTTGCAATTTTCAGAAAAGTCGAATTTTTTTAATACATTTGTAGTAAAATGTCAGAATGTTGATCATTTGAGAATTTTTGAATTTTAGGAACAATCTTTAAAGTATTGAGAATAAAAGTCAGAATTGTGAGATTGAGAAAAAAAGTAAGGACTGAAAAAAAGTGACATTTGAGTAAAACTCTGAATTTGGGGGATTTCTCTAAAAAGTCAGAATTTTTAGATTTTCCGAAAAGTCGAAATTGTAGTAAAATGTCAGAATGTTGATCATTTGAGAAAAATGTTTGAATTTTAGGAACAATCTTTAAAGTATTGAGAAAAAAAGTAAGGACTGAAAAAAGTGACATTTGAGTAAAAGCTCTTAATTGGGGAATTTCTCTAAAAAGGAAGAATTTTGCAGAAAAAAGTCAGAAGGGGATTATCTTTTCTTTCAAGCTGCATTTATTGTGTTTTATCTTATCTAAGTATAGTCTACATTTTTGAGTTTGCATGCCTGGTGTCTCCGTTTGCATGTCCTCCATGCTGAATCAGCTGCTCGTCACCACTCCATCATTCAGAGCTCCGACACGGTGTAATCTGCCATCTCCCCTTACCCTTAATTTCCTCACTGCGTTTCCTGTGTTTCAACATCCAGAAAAACCCCTGCCTTCTAAATGTAGTCCTCAAAGGCGCTCCAGGTTTTACATTAAGTTATTTTATAAGTTTAATTCGAGCGTTAATCTGAGGGTCAGTGGCTTCTGTAGGATTTAACAAAGTCTAGATTATTATGTTTATCACTTCCTGTTCAACGACAGCTTAACCTTTGTCTCTGTTTCTGACTAGGTGTTTATGGCGACGTGATGAGAGTGAAGATCCTGTTCAACAAGAAGGAGAACGCTCTGGTTCAGATGTCCGACTGCACACAGGCGCAGCTAGGTAACGGCATCCACGAACACTCTTCTTCTGTGGTTTTACATTAAACCAACCGTGATATTGAGGCTTGTTCCTCTTTCCTACACTTATAACTACTTTAACAGATATACATATTTAAACATGTGTCCCCTCTTCTTCATGTCTCTTCTACATCAACATGTGTCCCCTCTTCTTCATGTCTCTTCTACATCAACATGTGTCCCCTCTTCTTCATGTCTCTTCTACATCAACATGTGTCCCCTCTTCTTCATGTCTCTTCTACATCAACATGTGTCCCCTCTTCTTCATGTCTCATCTACATCAACATGTGTCCCCTCTTCTTCATGTCTCTTCTACATCAACATGTGTCCCCTCTTCTTCATGTCTCTTCTACATCAACATGTGTCCCCTCTTCTTCATGTCTCTTCTACATCAACATGTGTCCCCTCTTCTTCATGTCTCTTCTACATCAACATGTGTCCCCTCTTCTTCATGTCTCTTCTACATCAACATGTGTCCCCTCTTCTTCATGTCTCTTCTACATCAACATGTGTCCCCTCTTCTCCATGTCTCTTCTACATCAACATGTGTCCTCTCTTCTTCATGTCTCTTCTACATCAACTTGTGTCCCCTCTTCTCCATGTCTCTTCTACATCAACATGTGTCCCCTCTTCTTCATGTCTCTTCTACATCAACATGTGTCCCCTCTTCTTCATGTCTCTTCTACATCAACATGTGTCCCCTCTTCTTCATGTCTCTTCTACATCAACATGTGTCCCCTCTTCTTCATGTCTCTTCTACATCAACATGTGTCCCCTCTTCTTCATGTCTCTTCTACATCAACATGTGTCCCCTCTTCTTCATGTCTCTTCTACATCAACATGTGTCCCCTCTTCTTCATGTCTCTTCTACATCAACATGTGTCCTCTCTTCTTCATGTCTCTTCTACATCAACATGTGTCCTCTCTTCTTCATGTCTCTTCTACATCAACTTGTGTCCCCTCTTCTCCATGTCTCTTCTACATCAACATGTGTCCCCTCTTCTTCATGTCTCTTCTACATCAACATGTGTCCCCTCTTCTTCACGTCTCTTCTACATCAACATGTGTCCCCTCTTCTTCATGTCTCTTCTACATCAACATGTGTCCCCTCTTCTTCACGTCTCTTCTACATCAACATGTGTCCCCTCTTCTTCACGTCTCTTCTACATCAACATGTGTCCCCTCTTCTTCACGTCTCTTCTACATCAACATGTGTCCCCTCTTCTTCACGTCTCTTCTACATCAACATGTGTCCCCTCTTCTTCACGTCTCTTCTACATCAACATGTGTCCCCTCTTCTTCGTGTCTCTTCTACATCAACATGTGTCCCCTCTTCTCCGTGTCTCTTCTACATCAACATGTGTCCCCTCTTCTTCATGTCTCTTCTACATCAACATGTGTCCCCTCTTCTTCATGTCTCTTCTCCATCAACATGTGTCCCCTCTTCTTCATGTCTCTTCTACATCAACATGTGTCCCCTCTACATCAACATGTGTCCCCTCTTCTTCATGTCTCTTCTACATCAACATGTGTCCCCTCTACATCAACATGTGTCCCCTCTTCTTCATGTCTCTTCTACATCAACATGTGTCCCCTCTTCTTCATGTCTCTTCTACATCAACATGTGTCCCCTCTTCTTCATGTCTCTTCTACCTCAAAATGTGTCCCCTCTTCTCCATCAACATGTGTCCCCTCTTCGTCATGTCTCTTCCACATCAACATGTGTCCCCTCTTCTTCATGTCTCTTCTACATCAACATGTGTCCCCTCTTCTTCATGTCTCTTCTACATCAACATGTGTCCCCTCTTCTTCATGTCTCTTCTACATCAACATGTGTCCCCTCTTCTTCACGTCTCTTCTACATCAACATGTGTCCCCTCTTCTTCACGTCTCTTCTACATCAACATGTGTCCCCTCTTCTTCACGTCTCTTCTACATCAACATGTGTCCCCTCTTCTTCACGTCTCTTCTACATCAACATGTGTCCCCTCTGTGTAAAGAGACTCTGAAAGTTTCAGGAACAAAGATTTTCTCTCTTTTTGATCCATTTCTATAAAAACCTGTCTGAAAATGAGCTGATCAGATTTTGGCCACTTTGTGATGTCATAACGATGTGTTGTCTTGTGTAACCATTAGCCAATCAGCAACAAGGTAACCCCCCCCCCCCCCCCTTATCACCTGAATCTCCTCTAGAGCACCATTGAGTTCTTTGTAACCACATGTCTCTCAGAGGGGCGTGGGGAGGGGCTCCTTGTTTTCATCTAAAGTAACAGACAGAGAATCAGCACTTTGGAAACAGGGCTGAAACAGAGGGGATTATGGGTAATGCTGCAATGATCTGTTTGGTGTTTCAGCCAATCAGAGACAGGCTCTGTATATATCTGAGAGCTGTGATATATTGATGAAGAACAGTACGATAGGGGACCTTTTTAAGATGAACACATCTCTGACCGGACCACCTTCCCCTTTGCAGCCATGAGCCACCTGAGCGGGCAGCAGCTTCACGGGAAGCCCCTCCGCATCACGCCGTCCAAACACACGAGCGTTCAGCTTCCCCGTGAAGGCCACGAGGATCAAGGCCTGACCAAAGACTACAGCAACTCTCCTCTGCACCGCTTCAAGAAGCCCGGGTCCAAAAACTACTCCAACATCTTCCCGCCTTCTGCCACCCTCCATCTCTCCAACATCCCGTAAGTCCTCCCACTGCAGGTGCCGGAGCAGCCTGTAGACCGAACTCAGGGAGAACCTCATGCACCTGACGGAAACCGCCACATGCTAATTAGTGTGCTTATGTCGCTGTTGTGTTCGCAGGCCGTCTGTGGTGGAGGACGACCTCAAGATGCTGTTTTCCACATCAGGAGCCATGGTCAAGGCCTTCAAGTTCTTCCAGTGAGTCCTGTGGTTACTGTGGTTACTGTGGTTACTGTGGTTACTGTTCCTGCTTTCAAAGATTGGTGTACATAGTGCAGCGTTTTCTCACTTTGAAATCCTTTGTTGTAAATGTAGAAGCACAGAAACAGCTTTCAACTATTTTTAAAGACTGCGTATAAAATAAAATAGCTAATTTGATCATTTCAATTCAGGGCTAATATTCCTCTGAGCTTTCCACTCTATATATTTGATGAGCATCGTGGCTGAAATGATCATTAATACCTTCTTAAAACATGTTTCAATGGCTGTCTGGTAAAAACACACACACGTACTCACAGCAACAACAACAACAGAGACCCATTGGTGCCTCAATCTTTTAGTACACGCCCCTTTCATTATCAGAATCAGATTTCCTTTATTAACATACAGAAAGTAATGGAGTAGCTTTCAGGTAAAGGTAGTAATTGTTAAAGTGTATCGCATAGTGTTATTTTACAACACTGTTTTTACTCAAACGTCTTTTCCTGAAACCCATATACACGTCTTAATTTCTCGTATTTTGACGTGTCCTTTCTCGTTCCTATATTCCTGCGGTTGTCAAATTTGTGTATGAAAAATTTCCGAATTTGGAGAAAATTTGGAGATTTTGACAAAATATCTGGATTTTCCGATTTTCAGAAATAGATTTTTTTTTTTTTAAATTATTAAATTCTCATCCTTTTTTGTTTTCAAGTGTCTTTTCTCGTTCCTATATTCCTGCGCTTGTCAAATTTGTAAGAAAAACGTCAGAACTTTGAGAAAAAAAATCCGATTTTTGACAAAAAGTCAGAATTTTAAGATTTTCAGAAAATAGATATTTTTTTAAATTCTCATCCCGTTTTGTTTTCAAGTGTCTTTTCTCGTTCCTATATTCCTGCGGTTGTCAAATTTGTAAGAACAATTTCAGAATTCGGAGATTTTCGGAAAAAAGTCAGAAAATGTATAGTTTTTTGAATTCTTAATTCTCATCCTCTTTTGTTTTCACCCATCTTTTCTCGTTCCTATTTTCCTGCGGTTGTCCCACCCTATGAAAACCTTGACTTATCGTCCTCGTCTGTTGTGTTTCTCCTTCAGGAAGGACCACAAGATGGCTCTGATCCAGATGGGCTCGGTGGAGGAAGCCATCGAGTCCCTGATCGAGTTCCACAACCACGACCTGGGAGAAAACCACCACCTCCGAGTCTCCTTCTCCAAATCCTCCATCTGAGCCTCAGAGCGTCTGAACCTGTCCACTACACTCCCATCATTCCTACGCACGTCTGCAAGAAACCACCGTGAAGTCTGGTGTGATGTTAAATTATTTTTTTAAAACTCATTTTTAGGTTCTTTGCCTTCAAAGAGGATTAGGGGGCAATTTAAGAAAAAAGGAGTTTGGGAGGAAGTCAGAATTCTGGATTTTTATGTCGGAATTCCGAGTTTGAGAGATGTTCCGATTGCAGTCAGGATTTTGATTATAATCGAGTTGTTAGTGCCCTTGTTGGGAAGTTTTTAACCATTAGCCACTCTTGCCTTTTAGACTTTTTAATCCTGCAATTAAGGTATTAAAGTTTCTCCTCAGCGCCGACTTCCCGACTTAAAAAAACTCAGAATTCTCCCTTAAATCTCAGATTTCAAGTTGTCCTTAGATGTTCCTAATCCTCGTCTCTAAAGTTTCCCCCTTCTAAAGTAACGCTTCTATCCTTTTAAATGATCTGCTCTGACAACGTTTGGGAAGTCAAGAATTTACCCACAAGCCGTCAGAATCTAGTCTGGCCTCGTTAAGGAAGGCCTCGCTAAGGAAGGCCTCCTAAGGAAGGCCTCGCTAAGGAAGGCCTCGTTAAGGAAGGCCTCGTTAAGAAGGCTTAGTTTGACCTTCATATGATCCCTGTGCCTTATTCCTGGAGTCAGAATGAGCTCGACTTTGACATGTTAAAAAAAATCTCCCATCATGCCTCTGTAAATTGGCGAAGTGCAGGTTTACAGTTGATAAAGGTTTACTGTTAATGTATTACAGATATATCCTTTTATGTGCATTTTATTGGTGTTTTTCTTTGTTAGTGTTTTGTACTGCTGGTTACTGTAGCGTCGAACATGTGAACGGATTCTGTTGTAGCGGGTTTCTTTAGATACTCTTTTTTTTCCTCTATTCCTTTTTGATTTCTTTATTTCCATGTATGCAATCACGTTTTATTCAAATCAAATATTGTAGCAATATTTTAATCATTCCTGAACTTTTACTCGTTGGTTTTTCTTTCCGTTGGTGGCTCGGCGGTTCTTCTCCCGCTGCCTTTTTACAATCTGACGAAAGTCGCTTTGTTTCTGTCGGGTTTGTGAGTCGCGACGCGTTCGCTTGTCTCGTCTTCTCGCTTCGCCTCTGAACGGTTTTATTTATACGTTTGTGATCCACTACAGCTGAAACCAAAAACGGCCTTTTTTAGATGCAACAAATCCGCCTGCCTCAGGTTTCTGGTTTTAAGGACTTGAGAAAAAGAACACACAAAGATGGAAGATTGTGAACTGGTTGAGGCTTTGGTGGCGTTTTCCTGCGGGAGCTTCTCATTCATTTCTCCACCGCTTCACCGGATCTCTATTGCAACCCCAGATGTAACGTGTGAGTGCCTTCAAACGCAGCGCCGAGTCGGACATCAGGTATTAATTCCTCTTTTACTCCGAGATGAAAGTTTGACGGAGAAGAAAACCCCGCGGCCGTCACAAACGTGCCGAAACTAGAAGGTGCTGGTTTGGTTTATCTGTGTCTTAATATTATTACGTCGACATTCCAGCTGCTCGTGACGAAGAGTCCCCGTTTCCCCTGAGGCGTGATGCATTCAAGGCCCCTTGGAGGTTTCAGCAGCTGAGCTTTTAAACAGTTACTGAACAGAAGTCCGGTCTCATTCCAGAGGTTCAGAGAAGGTTCCCATTCAAGAGTTAAACTGACTACGTTTCTACGCACAAAATAATATAATTTACGCCCTTCTTCTGGATGAAAGACCCTTCCCTAGTAGCATGAATATTGTATATAAATGTTTAACTTTTTCCAGTTGGCATGCAGCTGTGCATTTTCCTAATAACTCGAATGTTCCAACTTTCCTCACCGGCTGTTGACCCGTACAATGTGTTGATGTACTTGCTTTGATACTTTGAAAACGTACACGTTCATACACGTAAAAAAAATATGAAATGATAGAAAATAATGAGCTTTGTTTCAATCGTTCAACTTTGAATGGCCAAATTAAATCAAACCAATTGATGAAACTCATGTTTGCCCTGTTCCACGGCCTTTCAGCCTGCTGTCCAGTCTCTACTAAGGCACGGCAGCAAAACAGTGAACATTGAACCGGCAACTCTTCAGTTCCCTAGTCCAGAGACTGAGCTGCTGAGCCAAGTAAGGCTCCAATATCAATATAAAATGTAAAAGGCATCTTTTAAAACGGCATGTAAGTGTGCATGTTAACCTAGTATTTAGTATTTTTCTTGAATGTACCCCATTCCGGTTTCCATAATGGTTTATTCTTTCCTTCAAGGGCCTTAATGCATGTCACAAATACGTGAAATATGTTTCAGAAAATATCTGCCTGTTACATTCCCAGTGAGTGTGTACGATCATGTTCACAGTGTGGAGGAGCTTATACATTCACACACACCACCACATCAAAACTAATGATGTGAGCAGCTGTTTTCTCCCAGTGGACCAATGAAAACCTGCTGGATGTAAATAATAGTTTTGTTAATTCTTTCAGAAATTCCTTTCGAGTGTCTGCAAGACACAATGGCATTAAGTCCTGTATTTTCTGACGGATACACATTCAGTTATTTCCCAGGGGCCTTGAATGCATCACGGCCCCAGTGTGGGGTGAGGCGGGTGAGAGGGGGAGGAGGGCGGGGGTGTTGAGCTGTACATACGTGTTTTATACCACAGTGACGTGTCAGAGCTGATGGTGGTTTTATATCTGATGTATATTTTGATTGAAAGTGAGCGCCCGGTTCTGAGCCTTTCACTGTTTGTGTCACAAAACAAAAACGAGAAGCGGATTAAAATCACTTTTTATCAGAAAACTCCGAAGGCACGAGTCGTCTGTTTATATCGAACACTGTTGATGTTTGTACGATGTTGTGATGAAAATAAAAAGACGAGAAGAGACGAGAAGCAGAAACCGTCTGATGTTTTTGGAAATATTTTTTCTTCATACTTTATTGCAGTTTTTAATATAAATACACTTTTTCTTACATGTGGTGTTAATGCTTTTAGTATTCCTACAAGGGTTGTGTCGTTTAGTGTTTAGTCCAGGTTCCTACGGTCATTACAAATCTGGATAAGTCATGGGAATTCAAAATGCCTTTTCCAGGCCTTGGAAAAGTTTTCCAAATGTAACTAAAGTTGCATCAAATATAATTTATATTTTATCTAATCACCGAAATAAAGATAATGAATACTATCGTATAGTAATGAAACGTAAAATGGCTTTTAACTGACGAGGTGTTTTGCTGGTGAGAGATTTCAGTAGAAGCTAGTAAGCCTTTTTGATTTGTTTTAGAGGCTCAACATGTTTCAGACGCAGACCTTAGCTTCCTGTTCCATGTTAAAATAAACCATTTTCAGTGGAACCGCTGAGAAAGAGTCAATTAGGTAAAGGTCATGGAGAAGTCATTGAAAATCATTGGTGAAAAAGTGTATGAACCCTGATAAGAATAATAAATCACTCATTTATTTCGCAGAACAATAAATACCAAACTTTAGGAATTTGATTCAACAAGTTAATTCACAGAAAATACATTTTTTGCTGCTTTTACTTTACATATAAAAATTTATTAGTTATATCTTTGGGCTAAACAAAATGAATGGTATGAAAAAAAAAACTGTTCATGGTTGAAAATGCATGAGAAACAATATTTAACTTGAACTTAAATACTTTTAAGCTACATACTGATACTGATGTTTGCAAAAGGTACATTTCCAATGCTCGAGTAAGAGTATGTTGACGGTGTAATATCAGTAATATTCACCAGTTTTTTCAAACTCAATTCGGTCATCATCCTCCCTGTTATGACCGGCTGTTTCCAAGATGTTCAATGAGGTCCTTAAAGAGCAGATACTCAAACATCCCCCTGCTCTAAAGTCGGTCTCACAGAAGCTGCTTCAAGTCTGACAGATTCAATCTAACACAACTTTATCATCAAACTCACATGTACAATGCCGTTCAAATAGGAGAGGAACAGAAAGAATACTCATCTGACATGTAGTGATGATCCAAACCAGCAGGTGGCAGCAAACACTGAACAAGACCACAGACAAAGAAGAACGCTTTCTGAACACAACGGACTGTATATGGTTGGTCACTGGCGGGTTAACAAAACCGTACTCAAGTCAGATTATCATGACTTTATAACTGCATTGATGTAGGATTAAAAGTATTTACTTTAATCTCTTAACAAAACTACGAGAGCAGGGGGGGTCAAACTCAAACACACAGTGGGCCAAAATATAAAAATGGGTGCTAGTGGAGGGCCGGACTGGTTCAATGTTTATTGCAGAACGTATTGAAATGAATTTATTGCACATATTAAACCTGGAACTAACAAAGCTTAAATTATTGCCTATAAAAACATTAAATAATCAGCTGCATTCATTTCTCATGGCTCTATCTGCAGCTTCTCCAGAGTCATCTCTTATGAGTACATTTCCCCACAGGCCAACAACAGCTTCAACAAAACTATTCCCCTCAGAGAGAAACCAAACATGCCCTGTTGTCCTGAGAGAAAGTGCAGAAGGAAGCATCCATTGAAGTCAGTGTGCTGCTCTGAGATGCTAGCTCAGATACTTGGCGTCTCATCTCGGGTGCAAGGTCATCAATGTTTGGGGTCCGGCTCTGAGCGGAGGAGACCCTCAGGATGGAGGGAAGGTGTGCGTGCAATATACCGGCGGGCCAGATCTAATAGGAATTAGAAATTATCCTGCGGGCCGAAGTTAAATCCACCACGGGCCTGATTTGGCCCCGGGCCTCGAGTTTGACACGTATACTAGAGAGAATACAACAACAATAAAGAAGATTACTATAAGTCATGGTAGTTAATTAACGAGTATACCAAGACAATCTATAAGAAACAGGATGCAGTAATCAACCAAAATCGATATAGACTTCTTAACATTAAATCCCTTAACTCTCATGTTAAGGCCTTAACTCTTTTGTGAGATTTGAAAACCAGTTTTTCGCCCATTTTGTTTATTCCCAGAAATACAAAGAACACAGCATTCACTTCACACCGTTACTTCCCCATCAATCATCCTCTAAATTCCCCGAAACACGGAACAAATCCCAGTATTCAAACATCAGAGAGGAGGGTATTTTAAAAAGCTCAAGGAAAGACTTTTGAATGAATGTCTTAAGTCTTAAATGTATTAAAGTTTTGTTCGATAAGACCCCGAATGCTTTACATTTCTCAGGGAGTCCCGGCAACAAAAACTGTTCGTGACCTTGGACTCCAAAGATGCACATCAGGACGTTCGGTTGAAGAAATATATTGAGGGCTTCTGATAAAACTTTGAATATTATATCCTAGTGAGTTGTCTTCAAAGCCAAAACATGTGTGTAAGATTAATTGAAGCTTGACACTACATTTAAGTGCGTTTATTTAAAGTTTACACGTAGAATAAAGCCAGCAATTAATTACCTTTAGTTGTTATATGTTACTTTTAATGTATTTTCATTTTTTCTCCAACCGTTGCATGCTTTGAGCCAAGACCGTGAAACAGAAGAAGACGACGACAGGGGGCGGGAGTGTTTGGAGATAATAAAAAACAGAAGAAGTGAAGCGTGGGGTTTCACATTCAGGAGATCTGAGGCTTTACAGACTGCAGGAAGTTCATATCCGTGTCTTCTTAGCCCCCCCTATCCCCAACACCTCCTCCTCTTCCATGCCGGACCGGAGACACGCTGCCGAACAAAGAGGGATTGTGGGTAGAAGGAAAAAAAAGACGCCGGCACGCCAGCTTGGTCAGCTCTCACACGGCTGTCAAACAGGAACGTCCCAGTGAGCACAATGTTTTACATAATCCTGCAACACACACACACACACACACACACACACACACACACACACACACACACACACACACACACACACACACACACACACACACACACACACGTTAAAGTACGAGTGTTAGCATTGAAGTATACTCAAAAAGCAAAAGTGCAGAACAAATATTTAGTATAATATTGGATTAAGTTGTATTAAAGTTGCACGGAAGTTAGAGTTCATTATTTATTTGTTTAGTATATTTTGTATTAATAATTGGAAACCAAGTTAAAGGGGCCCTATTATACCTCTGTTGTGATTGGTCTACAGCTTAGAGATGTCCCGCCCCTTAGCCTTTCAAGTACAATGTGTTGGAGCCATGGAGGTTGGAGCCCCATAGAAGCGCGAGTGTTACTTATGGCGCATTTCCACTGCAGGCCTCGCTCGGTATGGCTAGGCCTTGGTAGGCCTGGCTCACTTTATGCTGCGTTTCCATTACAGTTTAGTAGCTGGGGCAGTAACTATAGTAACGCAGTGTAGGCGGAGCCGTGACGTCATCTTCAATGAGAACCACAGAAAAACAACATCAGCCGTTAGCTGTTAGCCCTCAGAGCTCACAGCTCCTCATATCTGATCAGAAACTAGACAGAAGTGAAACAAGTACAAACCACAGACTGCCTGTGTCATGGCGAATACAGTCGCTGGTTTATTTATGTCTGTAGGCCGTTGTTGTGAGTGTGGACGGTCGGAGCATATATAACGTTAGCTTAGCCGATCTCCATTCAGAAAACACGCATTTTAAAAGGTGTTTCTCTGCCGTCTGTCTGCAGACTTGTCAAAGCATTAATTCATGGTTCTTACTAACCGGTATCAGTGTGTTGTTACTTCGGCATCATTTTGAAACGTGTATTACAATTAAATCACGGTCAAATATGTTCATCTTGTTGTAGTTGTAGCCCCCTTGCCAGCGATTCTCTCTCTCTCTCTCTCTCTCTCTCTCTCTCTCTCTCTCTCTCTCTCTCTCAGAGATTAGTGATGTCACTATGTTCAGAAGTAAACAAAGGAGTCAAATGGAGGCGTTTCTATAAACTTATAAAACACACTACAGGAAAGAGAAAGCAGAATAGGGCCTAAAAAAAAAGCCTGATGTCTAAAAACTGTATAAGATAAGTCTACTACATCTCCCAAGATGCATTTCACCAACAAAAAAAGCGCTTCACTTTCTGCTGTTGAAGTAAAGATGAAAATGTGTTCAAATAAATCAATTTAAATCGTCTCAATGTAAGATTTTGGATCAGTTCTAAATTCAGTACCAGCAGCTAATGCTCATGGGTAATGTAGTTTTTATAAATAATTTAAACAGGTGAGGTCATTCTCCTCAAGACAGCTTTTTCAGTCCCTTCAAAATAAAAGTCTCTGCTTCATGTTTCTCGGCCCTACCTCCTCCTCACTCCCTTTCCTCCCTCCCCTTCTCCTCCTCCCCTAGGGATGATTGACAGTTCACAGGAGACACTGATTAAAGATCTTCAGTTGATCTTTGATACTTTTTTTAATCTCCCTCTTCCTTGAAGATTATTTATTTTCTTCCTTTCTTCTTTTCTTTTGTGTTTTCTCTCCCTCACCTCCTCTGACATTTCCTCTCCTTTCTTTTTTCCGCTCATCCTGACCCTAAACCCTTTTGTCCATCTTTTTATATTACATTATTCCCCACTCCTGGTTTTAAACTGAACCAACTCTTTGAGTCTCAGAATCCGGCTGCTTTATATCTCAGAATAAGAATTTAAGAATTTAACATTTAATCATTTAATCAGGCACCTAATTAATTAAATAGAATTCAACATCAGTGAATAAAGATGTCAAATACAAGATGTGTTCAGGTCTAAAGATCCAGACCTGAAATGATTAAATCAATTGTGTGTTATATAGGTTTTAGTGCATGTCTCTCCCACACACTCCCCCCCCCTGCCTAAAACACATAGTGACATCACAACGTAACTCTTGCACTCCTATTGGCTAGGGCTCCGACACATTGTTCGTGATAGGCCAAGGGGCGGGACATCTCTAAGCAGTCGACCAATCACAACAGAGCCTGCCAGCTAACCAATCAGAGCAGACTGTGCTCTGGTTTCAGACAGAGGGTGAAAAGAGGTGCTGCAGCACAGGCAGTAGAGACAAATAAAGATATTTCTGAACATTAGAGCATGGAGACATGTAGAGACACTACATACTGATATACACCTGAACATCAGCAGGAGAGGACTCTTTAAAGTAGAGACACTACATACTGATATACACCTGAACATCAGCAGGAGAGGACTCTTTAAAGTAGAGACACTACATACTGATATACACCTGAACATCAGCTGGAGAGGACTCTTTAAAGTAGAGACACTACACACTGATATACACCTGAACATCAGCAGGAGAGGACTCTTTAAAGTAGAGACACTACATACTGATATACACCTGAACATCAGCAGGAGAGGACTCTTTAAAGTAGAGACACTACATACTGATATACACCTGAACATCAGCAGGAGAGGACTCTTTAAAGTAGAGACACTACATACTGATATACACCTGAACATCAGCAGGAGAGGACTCTTTAAAGTAGAGACACTACATACTGATATACACCTGAACATCAGCAGGAGAGGACTCTTTAAAGTAGAGACACTACATACTGATATACACCTGAACATCAGCAGGAGAGGACTCTTTAAAGTAGAGACACTACATACTGATATACACCTGAACATCAGCGGGAGAGGACTCTTTAAAGTAGAGACACTACATACTGATATACACCTGAACATCAGCAGGAGAGGACTCTTTAAAGTAGATACACTACATACTGATATACACCTGAACATCAGCAGGAGAGGACTCTTTAAAGTAGAGACACTACATACTGATATACACCTGAACATCAGCAGGAGAGGACTCTTTAAAGTAGAGACACTACATACTGATATACACCTGAACATCAGCAGGAGAGGACTCTTTAAAGTAGAGACACTACATACTGATATACACCTGAACATCAGCAGGAGAGGACTCTTTAAAGTAGAGACACTACATACTGATATACACCTGAACATCAGCAGGAGAGGACTCTTTAAAGTAGAGACACTACATACTGATATACACCTGAACATCAGCAGGAGAGGACTCTTTAAAGTAGAGACACTACATACTGATATACACCTGAACAGCAGCAGGAGAGGACTCTTTAAAGTAGAGACACTACATACTGATATACACCTGAACATCAGCAGGAGAGGACTCTTTAAAGTAGAGACACTACACACTGATATACACCTGAACATCAGCAGGAGAGGACTCTTTAAAGTAGAGACACTACATACTGATATACACCTGAACATCAGCAGGAGAGGACTCTTTAAAGTAGAGACACTACATACTGATATACACCTGAACATCAGCAGGAGAGGACTCTTTAAAGTAGAGACACTACATACTGATATACACCTGAACATCAGCAGGAGAGGACTCTTTAAAGTAGAGACACTACATACTGATATACACCTGAACATCAGCAGGAGAGGACTCTTTAAAGTAGAGACACTACATACTGATATACACCTGAACATCAGCGGGAGAGGACTCTTTAAAGTAGAGACACTACATACTGATATACACCTGAACATCAGCGGGAGAGGACTCTTTAAAGTAGAGACACTACATACTGATATACACCTGAACATCAGCAGGAGAGGACTCTTTAAAGTAGATACACTACATACTGATATACACCTGAACATCAGCAGGAGAGGACTCTTTAAAGTAGAGACACTACATACTGATATACACCTGAACATCAGCAGGAGAGGACTCTTTAAAGTAGAGACACTACATACTGATATACACCTGAACATCAGCAGGAGAGGACTCTTTAAAGTAGAGACACTACATACTGATATACACCTGAACATCAGCAGGAGAGGACTCTTTAAAGTAGAGACACTACATACTGATATACACCTGAACATCAGCAGGAGAGGACTCTTTAAAGTAGAGACACTACATACTGATATACACCTGAACATCAGCAGGAGAGGACTCTTTAAAGTAGAGACACTACATACTGATATACACCTGAACATCAGCAGGAGAGGACTCTTTAAAGTAGAGACACTACATACTGATATACACCTGAACATCAGCAGGAGAGGACTCTTTAAAGTAGAGACACTACATACTGATATACACCTGAACATCAGCAGGAGAGGACTCTTTAAAGTAGAGACACTACATACTGATATACACCTGAACATCAGCAGGAGAGGACTCTTTAAAGTAGAGACACTAAATACTGATATACACCTGAACATCAGCAGGAGAGGACTCTTTAAAGTAGAGACACTACATACTGATATACACCTGAACATCAGCGGGAGAGGACTCTTTAAAGTAGAGACACTACATACTGATATACACCTGAACATCAGCGGGAGAGGACTCTTTAAAGTAGAGACACTACATACTGATATACACCTGAACATCAGCAGGAGAGGACTCTTTAAATTAGAGACACTACATACTGATATACACCTGAACATCAGCAGGAGAGGACTCTTTAAAGTAGAGACACTACATACTGATATACACCTGAGCATTAAAGGGCCTCTTTAAACCAAAAATAAGACCATAGAATACTTTAATGACCTCAACAGTAGACAGCAAAATAATTCAATGATGTTTAAAGACCTCTGCTGCTTCCTGTCTCCTTGAATCCTCTTCCTCTCCAGAGTCCCGGCCCTCAGTTATGACTTTCCTCGCCTCCTCTGAGCTATGTTTTCTATATTTTTTTGGGACTTTTTGGAGGCCAGCAGGGAACATATTGGCTGGGCTCACCAAGGTGTGCTAATGCCCGGCGGTGGGCGACTATACTTTAAATGCTAATTCTTCCTCCGCCTCTTCCATCCTGCACCCAACAACACGGGCTAACTACCTCGGAGCCAATCTGCACCTCCGCTCTGCTGCTAAGAAAACACAACATGTCCGTCAGCTAATCTGAGGACGCCGTGTTTGTCCCGCGTCGAGCAGTCACGCGTGTTTGACATGTTAGAAGGGGAGGAAGAGGAGGAAGAAGAGGGAGGAGGAGGAAGAGTCTCAGCGTGCGGCTAATGGCCGTCCGGCTGACAGGTGCATCATGGGTTTAACCGGCCGGCTTGCATACGGCTGACAGCTCCGCTTCTGCCTAAAAGGCGGATTATGCAAACTTTCGGTTCACTGGCCCCCATCAGGGACCCCCACCACACACACACACACACACACACACACACACACACACACACACACACACACACACACACACACACACACACACACACACACACACACACACACACACACACACACACGCACACACGCACACACACACACACCGGCCCCTCCGTCCTGCAGAGCGCCGCCAGGTAATTTCGTCCACGTGTGATGAGTCGTGAATAATCGGCCATTTTCAGCCCGCGGCTCACAGGTAGCCCTTTAATCTACTCTGAAACGACGATAATTGGGCACGTGTGGATTTGTGGGAAACATCTTTAAACACACACACACACACACACACACACACACACACACACACACACACACACACACACACACACACACACACACACACACACACACACACACACACAC